>NW_006159844.1:5441063-5471051 GCF_000334495.1 Tupaia belangeri chinensis | reverse complement strand
GGCAAGCGCACGTGCCCTATAGTAAAAACCTCTCCAAAAAAAAAAAAAAAAGAATTATTTTATTTAACCTTAGTTATTTATATATTTAAATTTGACCAGAGAGGGACAGAGTGAGAGAGAGAAGGAAAGTGGGAAGGCAAGCTGCCAGGTCTGGGACTTGAACTGTGGTTAGCCATGTGGGAGTCCAGCACCCTTAACTACCACAACATCTGCTAGACCCCTGAGAATGCATGTGTTGAACTCATGATTCTAGGTGGTTGAAAATTCTTTAAAGTTCCTCAGCTCTTTGTGTAGATAGTGGGATATATTTTTTGTATCAAGACAAAGTAGATTATCTTCTTTCTTCCCCTCCCTCCTTCCTCCCCTTCTTTTTTTCTTTCTAGCTGTATAGTTTCCATTGTGTGTCATGACTATAACTTAATTATTTATTTAATCTTCTAGAATGGATATTTAGGTTGTTCCAAGTCTTCTTTTTTTTTTTTTTCTGAGGGGTTTTTGCTATAGGGTGTGTATACTCGCCTGAAAGACAGAGACAGAGAGACAGAAAGTGAGAAATCACTCCCCAGGGGGGATGACCATGCCGCAATCCCTTCTCCTCCATTCTCCTCTTAGGATCTTGGGCATGCACGCACATGTGCCTGGCGTGAGTTTAAGCCACTGGGTCCGGGGCTCGAACTGCAGTCAACTACATGGGAGTCCAGTGACATAGCCATTATGCCAAATGCTGGTCCCAGGTTGTTTCAAATCTTTACTGTTATGAAAATGCCACAGTGAATATTCTTTTTTGGGGAGCATTGGACAGAGAGGAAGTAGGTATGATGTGGTGCTCTAAATAAACTAGGGTAACCACATCAAAGAAAGTAGGATTTCTCATGAAGGACATTTGTAAAATTTCTCTCCATTTGTTTTCAGTTGCCTTGCAGGGAAAGATAGCAGTCTTGATTGGCATGCCTTGTTTAAACACACAGGCCAGACTATTAATAGGTACTGTCCAGTAAAACTATTATAAAGCAGGTGCCTGGAAGTTCAGGCACCACATGTGTGAACTACTTGATGATCTTCAAACATAATTTTTTTTTTCTTTTTGGCTATCTTTTGGCTTTATAGTTCCTGGCTTGATTTTTTTTTTTTTTTTTTTGCCATTAGGCATGGGTGGTTGCTGAAGACAGAGAGATAGAGAGAACAAATGAGAAAGTCACCTGCCCCCCCCAGGGGGGATGGTCATGCCACAATACTTTCTCCTTTATTCTCCTCTTGGGATTTTGGGCATGCACATACATGTGCCTGGCAGGATTTTCAAGCTGCTGGGTTTGGGGCTTAATCCACGGTCAGTCATGTGGGAGTCCAGCGCCTTAACCACCATGCCACCATACCATTTATAGAATAATAAGAGAGTTAATTATTATGTAAAGCACTTAGAATTTTTGTTTCTTCACAGCTTTGTGATCTACACTACCCTTCGAAAGCTTTATATAAATATTTGTATTATTATTATTTTTTAATTTTTTAAATAATTATTTACATTTAATAGTACATTTTTGTGAGGTATGTGTTATTATTATTTGATCTGCTTATTTATGGAACTTTTTTTTTTGAGAGATTTTCGCTATAGGGCGTGTACGCTCGCCAGACAGAGACATAGAGACAGAAAGCGAGAAATCACCCCCCAGTGGGGATGGTCACGCCGCAATCCCTTCTCCTCCATTCTCCTCTCAGGATCTTGGGCACGCACACACACGCGCCCGGCGTGAGTTTTAAGCCACCGGGTCCGGGACGCGAACCGCGGTCGACTACATGGGAGTCCAGCGACATAGCCATTACACTAACTGCTGGTTCCCTGGAACTTTTCTCTTTAACCTCAAAATTAAAAATTTTGCACAGAGATAATAGGTGAATTGTTCATGGTTTTCTTGAACTTGTGTGTTCTTAACAAGCTAGGCTTTTTTATTTTGTTTTTTGTTTTTGTTTTTGTTTTCGTTTTGTTTTTTTAGTTACAGAGACCATGTGTAACTTGCCTGAGAGAGAGAGATAGAGAGGAGAAAGCATCCCCAATGGGGCATGGTCACACAGCAGTTCCTTCTCCATTTCTTCCTCCTGCTGGGATTTGAGGCATGCATGCGCACATGCCTGCTGTGTTTTTCAAACCTCCAGGGCTGGGATTTGAACCCTGGTTGACCATGTAGGATCCAGCTACCTTAATTACCAGGGTATGGAGCTGGCCTGGGTTAGGTATTTTTTTTAAAGAAAGTTTTATTTTACTTTATTTTATTTTTCTAATTTTATCAAAGGGCACATGTTCTTGCTGGAGAGTGACAGAGAGGGAAAGTGGGAAAGTGAGAAAGCACCTCCCTTGGGGAATGGTTATGCTGCAGTCTCTTCTCTTCCATTTCTCTCTCCTTTCAGGGTTTTAGGCACACGTGCACATGTGCCTGTTATGTTGTTCAAGTTACTAGATCCAGGTCTTGAACTGTATGGTCAGCCATGAGGGATCTAGTTGCCTCAACCACCATGCCACTGGCTGGTCCATGAAAGTTTGTTTTTGTTTTGTTTTGTTTTGTTTTTGAGAGATTTTTGTTATAGGGCGCATGGGCTTGCCAGAAAGAGAGAGACAGAGAGACAGAAAGCAAGAAATCACCCCCCCCGGGGGGATGACCACGCTGCAATCCCTTCTCCATTCTCCTCCTGGGATCTTGGGCATGAACGCACACATGCCTAGCATGATTTTCAAGCCACCAGGTCTGGGACTTAAACTGCAGTTGGCCATGTAGGAGTCCAGCAACATAACTGCTACAGCATCTGTTGGCCCCAGTGTTCTCTTCTTAAAGCTCGTTACTCTTTCTTCATAGATGCAGTCAAACTTGACCTTTTCTTTGAGAGAACCAGAATCAGATCTAAATTGTCTTCGAGTCAGAAATATGCCCTTACTGAATCTATAAGGCAAAACTTATAACATATATTGCAGTATCTTTTGTTGGCCTCGACTTTTTCCCTTATTAAGTCATCCTATTGGAAAGAGATCTATTAACGTTTAGCATTTGCCAGTAGACAGATGGGTAGAGTATACTTAACCCTGCATTGTTCCTTTGGATGCTGACATTTTCCACCATTCAAATCTAGATCTACCAGGAAATTGTTCTAATTTATCTGTTGGAGATATGATATATAGAAATGAGAACTTCTTCTGCTCTGACTTATTGAATCACATGTGGTTTGTAGTTTTCTGAACAGCATAGGAAAGACTACTCCTTAGTGGAGCGTTCTTGTCTTAATCACACCTGCGATCCCTTTGCCTGTTTATACCACTTCTGTTAAAATGATAAAGTCTAAATAAAGGTGCTCTATTCTCTTACTTGTCCCTGCCTTGAAGAGTAATCATTTCATTAGTATAGAAGCAAACAGCTAATGGGTCACCCATACTGAGTAGTGAAGGGAGTTTGCTCAGAAGGTGTTCGATATGTGATGAGGAGATCATCACTATTTTTTTTGGTTTACTGCAGCCCTTTTTCCTAAAAGCGAGTTATAGTTTTTTCCCCAACTTACTTTGAATTGCCTCTACTTTTTTTTTCTTTTTTTTACAAAGTTAATATTCAAAAGGTTTATTGTAAATCTTACTCTGAAACTAATTTTTTTTTTTTGAGAGGTTTTCGCTATAGGGCGCGTGCACTCGCCAGACAGACAGAGACATAGAGACAGAAAGCGAGAAATCACCCCCCAGGGGGGATGGTCATGCCACTATCCCTTCTCCTCCATCCTCCTCTCGGGATCTTGGGCACGCACGCACACGCGCCCGGTGTGAGTTCTAAGCCACCGGGTCCAGGACGCGAACCGCGGTGGACTACGTGGGAATCCAGCAATATAGCCATTACGCTAACTGCTGGTTCCCTCTGAAACCAATCTTGTAGTCCTCATATTAACTACTTACATCACTTACATCCTTAAATGATAACGATTATTTTAAAAATACATATTCTAACCAGTGTTACACTTTTCTGTCCAAAAAGTTCAACTAGATCACCTTTGAATTTATCCCCTGGAAGTTGAGATAGTTAAAACTCTTAAATTATTTTCTCTGGGACCTTGTAATATTTCCAGGCTATATTAGCTTCCTTTTCTTTCAAGTTTCCTGCTGTACCAACATAAACTGTAGGTTCTACAGCTTCCTGAAAGTGATTTGGGAATGACTGGGATAAACTATCTCTCTGTTGGTTTAGAAGTAACAAATGGGAACCCTCCATATTGGCATTTGATAAAAATGCTGACTCTGAGGTGTTTTAGTCTCTCCTTCAACAACTACGTCACCTGGGTGAGGACTACGTGGAGGAGGTTGCAATTTGGGTGTTATGCACCCAAGGAGTCTTTGCAATAGTTTGGATATTTGAAAATCTCACTTACCTGAAGCAGAGGTCATCTCTTCTCTTTTTGCTTCTGGAGCAATGTGTTGAAATTAAATAGTTTGCCTCGAGGACTTACCATTGATCATTTGATTAGTAGAATCCTCCCAACTTTATTTTACAGTTTTGTTACCAGTTTTTATTGTTTTTATTGGCTTTTTTTTTTTTTTTTGAGAAAGAGATTTTTGCTAAAGGGTGCATGCGCTTTCCAGAGAGACAAAGACAGAAAGTGAAAATCACCACAGGGGGGTGGGGGTGGGGTGGGGGGGGGTGGTGCCCACACCCCAATCCCTTTTTCTCTTGGAATCTTGGGTGTGCATGCACACATGCCTGGTGTGGTTTTTTGTTTGTTTGTTTCCTGTGGTTTTTTTTGAGAGGTTCTTGCTATAAGCCATGGTGCACTCACCAGAAAGACAGAAAGAGACAGAGAGACCAGAAAGACAGAAAGAGACAGAGAGACAGAAAACAAGAAATCATCCCTCAGGGGGGAGGGCCACACCACAATCCCTTCTCCTCCATTATCCTCTCAGGATCTTGGGCACGCACGCACACACGTCCGGTATGATTTTAAGCCACTGGGTCTGGGACTCAAACTCCGGTCGATTACATGCAAGTCCAGTGACATAGTCATTGCACCAACTGCTGGTCCCAGCCTGGTGTGTTTTAAGCTGCCGAGTGGGACTTGAACGACTATGTGGCAGTTTAGCAGTGTAACTGTTATATCATCTGTTGGTCCTGTTTATGGGCGTTTTAATAGAAAGTTGAGAGGAGGACTATTCTTTTTTTTTTTTTTTTTTGGAGAGGTTTTCGCTATAGGGCGCGTGCACTCGCCAGGCAGGCAGAGAGAGACATAGAGACAGAAAGCGAGAAATCACCCCCCAGGGGGGATGGCCACGCCGCAATCCCTTCTCCTGCATTCTCCTCTCGCGATCTTGGGCACGCATGCACACGTGCCCGGCGTGAGTTTTAAGTCACCGGGTCTGGGACGTGAACTGCGGTCGACTACGTGGGAGTCCAGCGACATAGCCATTACGCTAACTGCTGGTTCCCTTTTTTTCTTTTTTTAAGAATTATTTACTTAATTTTATTTATTATTTTTCAATTTTACCAGAGAGAGACAGAGAGAGGATGTGAAAGAGAGAGAGAGTGAGAAAGCAAGCCTCCAGGTTCAGATTTGAACCGTGGTTGGCCATGCTGGATTCCAGGGCCGTAACTACCATGCCACCTGCTGGCTCAAGGAGGACTATTCTTTTCTTCTTTGTTGACTAGGATATTTACTATAATAAATTCTGTTTACTTCTCTTAATACATTATAAGCAGTTTTCTCTGTTTTGTTTCTTCATAACTACATTTAATGGCAATATGATATTTCATTTTACATAGTGGGTCTTTAGAAAAGTCATGTATTTTCCTATGTTTTTCTGTGCAAAAATGCATTATGAATTTTCTAATGACCCAATATGTTATTATGTACTGCTTAAATATTACCATTGTTATACATTTTAGTTATTTCTAATTTTAGAAATTAATATGGTAAATAATATTTTGATGAACTTGAATCAATTCTGAATAATTCTCAGCCCTTAGATCTACTGCTGCTCCTGAAATTCCTACTAGACTTTTTTTTAAAAGAATTATTTAATTTAATTAAATCAATTTATTTATTTGTTTTAATTTGACCAAAGAGGGGCAGAGTGTGAGAGAGAGAGAGGAAAAGTGAGAAAGCAAGCCACCAGGTCTAAGACTCGAACTGCGGTTGGCCATACGAGAATCCGGCACCCTTAACCGTCACACCACCTGCCAAACCCTAGACTTCTTTTTTAAATAATTATTTAATTTCATTCATTATTATTATTTTTTTATTTGGCCAGAGAGCGACAGAGAGAGTAAGAAAAGGAAGGTGAGAAAGCAAGCTGCCAGGTCTGGGACTTGAACTGTGATCAGCCATGTGGGAGTCTAGCACTTAACCACTGCACCATCTGCTGGGCCCCCTATTAGACTTTTGTTGAGCCCCTTTCCCTCTTCTTCGTGCTGCTTAATCTCACTTTCATATATTTCATCTTTCCTTATCCAAATTATATTCTGGGTAACTTCTTTGTATCTATCATCTAGTTTGCTCCTTGTTACTTCAGATGTGTCTGTTCTTTTCTCAACTGATCCATTTTATCTTTTTATCTCATAGTTTCAGTAATTTACAGACCATAAACTTCACCCATTGTAAGTGTACAGTTCAATTATTTTGACTAAATGTATGCATTTGTATGACCATTACTACAGTAGTCTTAAGATACTTTTGTCACCCCCCTAAAGGCTTTACCATGCCCTTTTTCCTCCTAAATTTATTTTGTTTATTTTTATTAATTTATTTTTACCTTCATGAGAGAAAGACAGATAGAGGTACCCTTTGATAGAACTTTATCACATATGATTATACTTAGCCAGCCAGGATGATAAGCACATGGAAGCATGCCCAGCATGTTCAGGTTCTGAACATGGATCTGAACCCAGGCATGCCATGTGGTTCCAGCATTACTCAATAGTATCTCATATAAAGAGAATCATATAATTACTTTTTGTTTATCTTCTTTCACTTAATGTTGTTTATTTCTATAATATATTACATATATATATATATATTAAAGAGGTTTTTGCCTTCTAATAAATTACATATATATATATATTAAAGAGGTTTTTGCCTTAAGTCATATGTGCTCATCAGAGAGTGAAAGAAATGGTGACAGGGAACGGGAGAAATCACCCCCCGGGGGGATGGCCACTTTTTAATTCCTTCTCTTTCACTCTTCTCCCGGGATTTTGGGCACCTGTGCACACGTGCCCGACGTGAATGCTAAGCCACTTGGTCTGGGACTCGAACCATTGTCAGCCATGTGGGAGTCCAGTGACATAACCACTATGCCATCTGCTGGCCCTATTAGATATATTTTTAAATATGTTTTTGAATTTATTTGTGTTGCCACATGTGTCAGTAATTCCTTTTCATTACTGGGTAGTAGTCCAGTGTATGAATACACTGCAGTCGTGTATTCACTAGTACATGGACGTTTGGACTTCCCCCATCCTTTTAGTTCCAGTTGTTTTAGAATTTTAATATTAGAACTTTTCTTTCAAGTTTTCATTTTTATGGATTTTGTCAATATTTGTGGTTTTGCTTGTTTTATGTTTTAATTTTTTTTTGTACTTGTTTTTATAGTAACTTTAGATTTTTTTTTTTATTTATCTTTTTCCCTCAGTTATCTAGGTTCTAATTCTTCTGTTGTGTTAAAGGACTCTCATACCTGATGGATTGTTCCCTCTTATGTGTGGGGTTTTTTTAGTTTTCATTATAAGATGTGTGCACTTGCCAGAGAGAAAGAGAAAGTGAGAAATAATCCACTGGGAGGATGGCCATACTGCAATCCCTTCTCCATTCTTATAGAATCTTGGGCATGCATGCACATATGCCTTGTATAATTTTCAAGCTGCTGGGACTTGAGTTGTGCAGTTGGACATATGGGATTCAGCAATTTAACCTTCTTTTGGCCCTCTTCTTGTGTTTCGTAATTTAAAATCAGTAAGCTAATTTGAGAGGGGTTGTTCTTGCTGTGAGAATCCCTTTGTGGCCTACATTGATAGACTTAAGTTGATAGATTTAAACTACTCTGTCAGTCCCAAAATTTTATCCTGTCCTTTTTTTTTCTTTTGGGGCAAGTTTATTCACCAGAGAGAGACAGAGGGAGAGAGAGAGAAGGAGAAAGTGAGAAGATCCTCCCAGGGGGATGGCCACACCACAATCTCTTCTCCATTCTCCTTTTGGGATTTTGGAAACACACTTAACATGCACCTGGTGTGTCTTTCAAGCTACCATACCTGGGACTTGATCCCACAGTGGGCCATGTGAGATCCAGAGCCCAACCACCATGCAACATGGCTGACCCAATCCTGTCCTTCTCCTCCCAAATTTATTGTATTTATTTCCTAGAAGAGAGAGAGAAAGAAAGGGGGAGAGAGAGAGAGATGATCCTTGACAGGGCCGGGTGTCTCCAAAGGTTTGTATTGGGTTCTAGCAAGTGCCTAAGAGATATTACTGGACCAGGATCAATTCTTAGGTTCATTTTTCAGGTGGGAGCATGATGCCTTTTGTATCACACACAGTTTGTCTGACTCTGTACTGTAGATCCATTTAAGGGACAGGCCATTTCTTTTCCTTTTTTACCTTTTCTTCTACTTCTCCTTCTTCCTTTTCTTTTTTTTTTTTTCAGAAAGCTTTCATTTTGTTTGTTCAAAATGACCAGTGCCAGGTCAGCAGATGGCATGATGGTTGAGGTACTGGACTTCCACATGGCCAATTGCAGTTCAAGTCCTGGACCTGGTGGCTTACTACAGAGAAAGACAGAGAGACAGAAAACGAGAAATCGCCCCCCAGGGGGATGGCCACGCTGCAATCCCTTCTCCTCCATTCTCCTCTTGAGATCTTGGGCACGCATGCACACGTGCCTGGCGTGAATTTAAGCCACTTGGTCTGGTACTCAAACTGTGGTTGACTACATGGGAGTCTAGCGATATAGCCATTACGCCACCTGCTGGTCCCTGTTATTATTAATTTTTAATTTTACCAGGCAGAGACAGGGAGAAAGGGAAAGCAAGAAAGCAAGCCGCCAGGTCCAGGACTCAAACTATGGTTGGCCATGTGGGAATCCAGTGCCTTTAACCACCGTGCCACCTGCTGGTCTCCCCTATAGCAATTTTTTTTTTCTTTTTTTGAGAGTGATTTTTGCTATAGGGTGCATGAGCTCACCAGAGAGACAGAGAGAGACAGACAGAAAGCGAGAAATTACTCCCCAGGCCACGCTGCAATCCCTTCTCCATTGTCCTCTTGTGATTTTAGGCACACATGCACATACACCCAGCATGAATTTAAGCTGCCAGGTCTGTGACTTGAACCACGGTTGACTATGTGGGTGTCCCGCAACATAACCATTACACCATCTGCTGGTCTCCCCATATCAAATTAAAAAATAATAATAAATAAAACAAAAACAAAGTAATCAACACTACTGGAAGCAGCTTCCCCCCAACCCCACTCAACTACTTTAAAACAAACATATCAAACTTGATTTTCTATTAGAACATAGTTATTTTAGGACCAGCAGATGGCATAATGGTTACACCACCGAACTCCCATGTAGTTGACTGTGGTTCAAGTCCTGGACGTGGCAGCTTAAAACTCATGCTGGGCACATGTGCATGCCCAAAATCCTGAGAGGAGAATGAAGGAGAAGGAATTGTGGCTTGGCTACCCCTGGAGGGGGGTAATTTCTTGCTTTCCGTGTCTCTGTTTCCCTCTGTCTTTCCAGCAAGTACAAAAAAAAAAATCTCTTGGGAACCAGCAGTTAGCATAATGGCTATGTCGCTGGACTCCCACATAGTCGACCACGGTTCGCGTCCTGGACCCAGTGGCTTAAAACTCACGCCGGGCATGTGTGCGTGCGTGCCCAAGATCCTGAGAGGAGAACGGAGGAGAAGGGATTGCGGCGTGACCATCCCCCCTGGGGGTGATTTCTCGCTTTCTGTCTCTATGTCTCTCTCTGTCTGTCTGGCAAGCGCATGCGCCCTATAGCAAAAACCTCTCCAAAAAAAAAAAAAAAGAAAAAAAAACTCTTAAAAATCTCTTAAAAAGTGAAAAAAAAATTAATTATTTCTTCACACTAGTAAATGAACTTTATACACACACACACACGCACACAGTGCAAACAATATTTGAGTTTCAGCTTCAGAACAAGAACATCGAATTAGTCTCTCTTCATAAAAAGCAATTATAACTTGAGGACATTTCATATTTGCCTCTTTTGCCAGCACCAAGTCTGCTTCTGAATCTTTCCATTTCATGAGAACCGTAAACTCTCCACTGTTGTCTGTGTCACCAATTATTCATTCAAGACTTCTGGCAAAGCCTTTTGGTTTATCATATCTTCTTTTATTTGCCATTATCAAATCCACTATTAGATAAGGATTTTCTTTACAAGCTTTTTTCTTTTTAAAAAAAAATTATTTGTTTTATTTATGAAGATGATAATGATTAATTTTTAAAAATTTGTTATGAGGCATATACACTCACCAGAGAGAAAGAGAGAGAAAGTGAGAAAATAAGTCACCAGGTCCAGGACTTGAACCATGGTTGGCCATGTGGGAGTCCAGCCCCTCAACCCCAATGCCAGCCACTTTTTCCTTTACACGCTTTTTGAGAATTAAGAAATGCTTCAATTAACTCTAGACAATCTAAACTTTCTTTAGGTTCTTAAGTATTGTCAGTCTCTGTAAATCCCTCCCACTTCAGGAAATACCACACCTTCCCATTCACTACATATTGGTCTAGTACTAGTCACCACAAATTTTTCAGGCTCTGCCTCTTCAACTCTTTTATTCCTTCCATTCTGTTTCTTACCCATTTTCTGGCAATGTAGTTTTATTGCAGACTTGAAGAGCTATTATTTATCAGTTCCAATCTGTTCCTAATGGTGGGTTGGTAGTAGTGGGTCTGTAGGGGTATCAGGCCTAAAGCACCTTTAGCTCTAGCCACATACCAGTTGTAGGGACAAATTTCTTAAGATTTTTTTTTTAACTTAAATCTCTGGTGGTAGAACTTGTTATGTTTTAAATGAGTGTGCTTATTTGTAAACATCGCTGTTTCAGTCAGAAGTTCATTTCCAAGTTACCCCCTCATTTGTATCTAGGATTTGATAGGTCTCCAATTACCATAGGAGGAGCAAAAGTTGAACCTGTGTTTGTTATTATCCATTCTATTTCTCTACACTTTTGCCCTGGACAATCTTTTTTTTTTTGAGAGGTTTTTGCTGTAGGGCACATGTGCTCACCAGAAAGACAGAGAGAGACAGAAAGTGAGAAATCACTCCCCAAGGGGGATGGCCACGCTGCAATCCCTTCTCTTCCCCTCTCCGGATCTTGGGCACACATGCACATGCGCCCAGCGTGAATTAAAGCCACTGGGTCTAGGACTCAAACTGTGATTGACTACGCGTGGGAGTCCAGAGACATAGCCATTATACCAGCTGCTGGTCCCTGCCCGGGAAATCTTTTTTTTTTTTTTTTTGGAGAGGTTTTCGCTATAGAGCACGTGCACTCGCCAGACAGACAGAGACTTAGAGACAGAAAGCCAGAAATCACCCCCCAGGGGGGATGGCCACACCGCAATCCCTTCTCCTCCGTTCTCCTCTCGGGATCTTGGGCACGCACGCACACGCACCCGGCGTGAGTTTTAAGCCACCAGGTCCCGGACGGGAACCGCGGTCAACTACGTTACATGGGAGTCCAGCGACATAGCCATTATGCTAACTGCTGGTTCCCTGCCCTGGACAATCTTAACATCAATTCTTACCCTTGCCATTCTGATTTTTAGATCTGGCTTCATCTCTGGCAATTAGAAATTTATTTCTCTCTTTTTTTTTCTAGCAAGTTCAACCATGCATTCTAAGTATTTTTATTATATTTTGTTCAGCTAATTCTTTAAAAAAAAAAAGTCATGATGTATTTTTCATGTTTTTCTATGCAAAAATGCATCATGACTTTTCCGACAACTCATTACTAAATAGAAACATTTCCTAAAATATAATTTGCTATTAAACGAGTAAGTTTTTTAAACTTTTTTTTTATTTTAAATTTATTCCTCCTAAGAGTAAGAGAGTGAAAGACAAGTATTTTCTACTGTCTCATGCTGTAATCTTCCACCCCCACCCCCAGCCTTCCAAGCCAGCCTGGATCATGGATGTGTGTGCACACCACACTGTGTACAAGTTGACCAGGAAACCAAACCCATGATCTTTTTCATGGAACCAGCATTACTTGAGCAGAGAATAAGCATAGCACAACCAAGTGAGACATAAACTGTTTTCATTTTAACAAAATGTGACACGTATTTAAATTTCTCTACCTTCCCTGTTAGTTCTTAGATTACAGTGACATTTTCCAAGCATGTGAATACTTTTTTTTTCTAGCTACAGTAATGTAATAATATTAGTGTTCTTTTTATTTAGGATTTATTTGAATCCCATGGTTTAAAGAAGACAGTGAAGTAATTTGGCCATTAGATTCAGCAATGCATTTTTTTATTGTTGTTTCCATGTTAGGAGCAGTGCTTCTGATCAAAATAACTGGTATTCCCCTGTTTTTCCACATCTATGACTAAAGCTGATTGTTTTTATACTCCCTTTCTTCTCATCTTTAGAAAATATTACTTGGCATCTGTAGTACTTTAGATATAGTCGACAAGTTAAAATAACTTTCTTTTATGCTGTAAAGTTTTGAGTATGCATTATTGTATTCTTCCTGTTTCCCCTTAGTTGTTATGCTAAAATAGGACATCAAATGAGAGTTGTATTTTGAATTTGGTGAGATTTTTTTTCCCAAATCTCAGAAGTAAACCATTGTAAATATGGATCATCATTCCAAAAGAAAGAGTTTTAACCTCTTCTAAGTAGAAAGGTAAAAAAGAAGTTTTAACGACTCTTTGTATATCATTTATTAAGAAAAATTGCTTGCTTTACCTGTTTGTTTTTTCACATAATATAAGAGTAGTAATACATAGCAAATTCAAGATCTACTGCCATGTATGTTGTGAGAGTCATTTATAATTAAATAAGAGATGGGAGTCACCTCTGTTCTAGAGCCCATGATGATGTGTGGTGTATAAACTGCTTTTTTTTTTTTTTTAAGAGAGATTTTTACTATAGGGCATACATGCTCACCAGAGAGACAGAAAGTGAGAAATCACCCACTGGGGGGATGACCACACTGCAATCCCTTCTCCTCTTGGGATTTTGGGCACGCATGCACACACACATGCCCAGCGTAAGTTTAAGCCACCAGCTCATCGAACCATGGTCTACTGTGTGGGAGTCCAGCAACATAAAACCATTATGCCATCTGCTGGTCCCTGAACTGTGCCCTCTTTAAAATTTCTTTTTACTGATGCTCATCTTTGGATCATTTAGCTCTTCATTTGTGATCAGGTAACAACGAAACAAATATCACTTTTTCCTATTGTCTTTAATAAGAGATTGGATGAGGCAAGGAATTTAAAAGTTTTAAATAACTTTGTAGAATTGTTTTTTGTATTTGTTTACTCTTTACCATATTGTAGTAACAAGTGACAGTTGATATTTTTCTTAAATTTAAACTGGGGGCCACCTGGTAATGTCGTGATTCCACATGGCTTACTGTCTGGTTCAAGTCCCAGACCCAGCAGCTTGAAAAACACTCTGGGCATGTGTCCACTAGGGGTGATTTCTCCCCCTCTCTTTTACTCTGTCTCTCTGATAAGTATATGCACCATCTGGCAAAATTTTTTTAAAATTTAAACTCAAAGCATAATTGCATTATGTTTTTTTTTTTTTTTAATTTATTTCTTTCATATGAGAGAGAAAGGCAGGCAGGCACCCTCCACAAGCATTCCCCCTCCCCCCATCCCCAGTCCCTGAGGCCAACTGGAATTGCTGGCATGGCAGATATGTTAGGTTATCCTGGGAACTTGAACCTGGAGCCTTCCCATATGGCCTTTGGAACCACGCATGCAGCAGCACCCCAGTGCCTTTGTCACCAAAGGCGTGTCTTGCATAAAGTCTTTCTGCTTATCCTTTCAGCTTCCACATTGCTCTGTTAATCCAAACAGACAAAGCTTTAATCCATACACACAAAGCTTTTTCCTGTCCGGTTTTTCTTCTGTCTAGAAATCTGTTCCCTGAGGGAGTATGGTTTATTCCCTCATGTCATTCAAGTCTCAGCTCAAGTGTCACCTCATCAGAAAGGCCTTTCTTTGTGCCTATCTAAAATTGAGAGAAGGTCCAGCCCTGTAGTGTTTCAGTTAGGTGGTGCACAGAGGAAGCCAGATCCCACAAGACCAACTAGGGTTTGAGTTCTGGGCCCATCAGCTTGAAAAACATGCAGTGTATATGTATGCATGCCCAGGATCCTGATGAGTCGGAGAATTGGAGGAAAAGGATTTTGATGTGATTGGGCCTTGTTAGGGGTTGTGCATGCATATTCTCTCTCTCCCTCTCATGCATACATACACACTCTGGCATAAATAAGTAAATAAATATAAGGTAAAACTTTTAAAAAGTGAAAAATAGTGAGGCACTAGGAAGAATGGTGCTAACACCATACCCTGCTTAATTTTTCTTGAAGGTGCTTTTCTCTACCTAAAGTGAAATATCTGTTTATTTGAAACCTTGGTGTTACTTTTCTCTTCAGCTAGTCTAAACTCTCTGAGGCCAGGGGATTTGTTGTTCTGTTCTTAGTGATTAGAACATTGTTTGGCACATAATAGGTGCTCGGCTGAAATCCCAAATCCAAATTCCACTGACTGGCCAAGTGAATGTATTATAAACTTGTGGCCTAAGGGTAAAATACAGCCCAAACAGGTTTTTGTTGGAACTAATTTATGTTTATTTTCAATAAAGCTATTTGGCATATTTTAAAATGCCAGAATTTTTGCTTTCCTTGAAAAACAAAATCTGCTAGCTCTTGGTCTGTTTTGTTTATGTGGCAGCGTTTACCTGGACTGATCACTGGCAGCTTCCTTAATAATAAGGAACCTGCTACATTCTCCAGTTTGCACCTCCCGTTCTCAGAGCACCTCCCCTTGAACAACAAGGCCTGTGCTATTTTTCATTTTGCCTATTCTCTTTTCTTAGGATTGGCCCCTTTTATTCGTTTTTTTTTTACCTGCCTGATCCCTATAGGCATTTTAGTTAACAACCTCTGTGGTAAGTCATAGTATTAAAGTGAATTATAAATAATAGAAGTTGTGACTATTATTGAAAGGGATACACATTATGTTCATAAAACCAGTATGTTACAAAAATGAAAAGCTCCTTTTAGGCCAAAAAGCCCATGAAAAGATGATCCACATCAGTTATCAGGCAAACATGCATCAAAACTGCAATGAGATGCTGTTTTGTAGCCATGGCATGACTATAATTTAAAAGATAATATCAGTGTTGTGAGGATATAAACAAATTGGAACCTTAGATATTGCATTTGGAAAAGTAAAATGTGCAGCAAGTTTGAAAAGCAGTTTGACAGTTCCTCAAAAAGTTACTCATAGAGTTACCATATGCCCTGACTAATCCATTCCTCAGTATTCCAAGGAAAGTGAAAGCATACGTCCATGCAGTATGTGTACACAAATGTTCATGGCAGCATTATTTATAGTAGCCAGAAAGTGGAAAGAACTCACTATCTATCAACTGATGAATGGGTAAATAATATATATCCATATAATGGGATATTATTTGGCATGGCAGCATTATTTATAGTAGCCAGAAAGTGGAAAGAACTCACTATCTATCAACTGATGAATGGGTAAATAATAAATGATATATCCATATAATGGGATATTATTTGGCAGTGAAAAAGAATGAAGTACTGATTAATACTACAAGATGGATGAACACTATGCTAAGTAAAAGAAGTCAATCGCAAATGACCACGTATTTATATGATTGAGTTTATATGAATTATTCAGAATCAGCAAATCCACAGAAACAGAAAGTAGATTAGCGATTGCTTTGTAGTGGGTTGAGACAGATGGAGATTGACTACCAATGAGTACAAGATTTCTTGTAGGAGGGACAAATGTTCTAAAATTAGACTGGGGATGTTGCATAACCCTGTAAATTGAATTGTACTGGATGAATATTTTGGTATATTAACCAATAAAACATTTTCTTAAGAAAAAATCTTGGTTTTTATGATAGAGAAGAAACAAATGACTGAAAGATTGGTGAATTTCGGCCAGTGGCAGTGATGCAGGAGTAATGTAGTGTTCCATGATGCTAAGGCCATATGGGAAGGTCCTGGGTTCACATCCTTAGGTCTCCCTGTGCATGGGGGGCATATATGCACATGCCCATGATCCTCGCTAAAACTGGAGGATCACAGTGTGAAGACCCTGTTGGGATGTACTCTTTCTCTCTCTCTCCCTCTCTCTCCCTCCCTCTCTCTCTCCCTTTCTCTTTCTCCTTCTCTCTCTCATGGAAGAAATATAAAAAGCTTTAAGAAAAAAAAAAAGATTGGAAGATTGACAGATCATTAGCTAATATTCAGTCAAGTATAATCTCTGCAGTGACCCTAGAATGAAATAATTTTTCTTTATTTTGGTATGCTCTTTATTAAACAGGTAAGCTTATCGGTTTGTAATTCTTTGTGCCATACGTATTATGTTTTCTTAGTAGGTCAGCTTTCTTTGCCATGTCTTATCTGTATGGCTTGCACAGTGTCTTTTGAGTACAAGGACATAAACACGTTTAGTTTGGAAAGTGAGCATCTTGGAGCCCCCTAGAATGATGACACAGAATCTCTACCTAGTTATAGACTTAGTAAGTGGAGCTTTAGTAAATGGGAGAAAAAAGCAGCTCAACATTCTGGATTTTCCTGTCTCACTAATCAGAGACATGGATCAGAAGAATAATCTTTGGATGGGGATTTTATTACATATCCTGTTGGTTGTACAAAGGCTCCTGAGATTCACCATTCAAATAAACCATTTCAAGTATACCCTTTTCCATTCTGTGATTTTAAGGGATTTCCCAGTCTTGTTAACGTCATAGACTATCAGAACTGGAAGGGGATTTTGAAAGCTATCTAGTTTAACTTGTGATTTTTACAGATGTCCATTTGCCAATAATATTGAACTACAATAATTTGTCATTACTCCCGAGATGACTGTAATGTAGTTCTAAGTACAGTACCAAAATAATAAATTGGAAGTATAGTGGGAAATCTATTTTTTAATGCCAGAGAGCATGTACACTCACCAGAGAGGTTTTTTAAAAAAATAATTATTCATTTATTTTAATTGGATGAGAGAGAGAAAGTGAGAAAACAGTCCTCCAGGTCCGAGACTTGAACTGTGGTTGGCCATATGGGAATGTCCAGTGCCTTAACCACCACTCCACCTGCTGGTCCCTAGAGAGAGCTTTTGGGAGAGAGAAAAGGCCCTCCAATGGGGCATAGCTGTGCCACAACCCTTTTCTTCTTCATTTTTCCATTCCATCAGGATTTGGGGCCTGCACGCATGTGCCTCTGACATGTTTTTCAAGCTGCCATAGCTGGGATCTGAAGTGCACTTGGGCATGTGGGATCTGGCTCCCTATGCATTGCACTTAACCACTGTGCTAGGGAGCCAGCCTAGAAATCTTTTTTAAGTTGACAATTAGTGAAACTTGAATTTTAGAAATTTAATGTACTTGTTTCCATTGGTTCATTCTGATATATAGACTGAAACAAACAAACAAAATCTTATTATACATAAACTTTTTAAAAATAAATATTTATTTAATTTTATTATTATTATCATCATCATCATTAAATTTGCTATAGGGCATGTGTGTTCACCAGAGAGAGACACAGAGAAAGAGAAAGAGTGAGAAAGCAAACTATCAGGTCTGGGACTCAAACTGTGGTCACCATGTGGAAGTTCAGCATGTTCACAACTGTGTCACCTGCTGGCTCCATACTTAAACTTATAATTCCCAATAGTTTTATTTTTATTTATAAAAAAATAGTATCTTTGTATCAATCAGTATTTAGTTAATTTCGGTATTAATTGAAACTTTTGAAACATTTTGTGGGAAATATATTTGTGTACAGAAATTTCAAAACAAACTGTTTTGCTAAGTAGAAAGGAAAAAAGATGGTTCCTACCAACTCAGATTGGCAGAGATAGATTAGCTCATGAAGTCAAGTGAAAAATGAAAGCATGCATATGAGTGGATGTTTGTGTAAAGATATATAAAACCATACACCCAAAATGACATTTTGTTCAACATCATACCACGCCTCTGATAGTGATCCCTGAGGAGCAAGTTAGGCTATACCATAGCACCTTGTTATGTAGTAGGCCATGCAGTCTAGGTTTGTTTGTGTGTGTGTGTGCGTATGTGTGTTTTCCTTCCTCATTCTGGTGCATGCACATGCCCTCTGAAATGAAAAAAGATATAGATATGGCAATGAAATAAAAGTACACATGTATTTTTGGGGGGAACCAGCAGGTGGCATGGTGATTAAGGCACTGGGTTCCCACATGGCCAGCCATGGTTTGAGTCTTGGACATGGCGACGCTGGTGAGCCCTGTAACTAACAAAAGACAATAATGATGGGACCAGCAGTTAGCATAATGGCTATGTTGCTGGACTCCCATGTAGTCAACCATGGTTCAAGTCCTGGACCTGGTGGCTTAAACTCACGCTGGGCGCATGTGTGTGTTTGCCCAAGATCCCAAGAGGAGAATGGAGGAGAAGGGATTGCGGCGTGGCCATCCCCCCGCCTCCCCCAGGGGTGATTTCTCGCTTTCTGTCTCTCTGTCTTTCTGGCAAGCGCATGCACCCTATAGCAAAAACCTCTCCAAAAAAAAAAAAAAAAGACAATAATGGTGATAAATAAAATAAAATAATTCTTTGAAAAAATGCATATATATATTCCCCTCTCCATTTCTTCTTTTGGGATTTTAGGCATACGTGCACACACATGTGCGCACATGTACACACACACACACACACACACAGACACACACACTGTATGTCTCAAGCCACGGAGTCTGGGAGTGGAACTGTGTAGTCAGCCGTGTGGAATTTGGCTGTCTTAAACACAAGGCCATGAAACCGGCCCAAGTTTTTCTTTTATCTTTCTTTGTTATTAAATACATTCTGTGAATATTTTATTTTAAATTCATGCTTTTTTATTGTAGAATATTATTTTTAAGAATTATTTAAATTTTTTCGTTACTATTATTATTTATATTTGACCAGAGAAAGGGGGGAGAGAGAAAGTGAGAAAGCAAGCCAGTGGGTCAGGTCCTCAAACTGCAGTTGGCCATGTGGGAAGTCCAGCCACTACACCACCTGCTGGCCCCAGTAGAATGTTATTTTTATACTTTACATTCTCAGTGGAGATTTCCTGTTTTACATTCATTATGACTTTATTTTCCTTTAAATTCTTTTTTTAAAGAATTATTTAATTTTACTTATTTGTTCATTTATTTTAATTTGATCAAAGAGAGGCAGAGAGAGAGAGGGAAAGTGAGAAAGGAAGCCATCAGGTCTGGGACTTGAACCATGGTCGACCATATGGGAGTGTCCAGCACCTTACCCACCACACCACCAGCTGGTCCCTCCTTTAAATTCTTAATTATATTTATAATAGTTTTTTTAAAGGTCTTGCTACTAACTCCAGCATCTGGACCTTGAATTGGTTTCTGTTGACTCTTTTTCTCTCGAATGTACGTTACAATTCCCTATTTCTTCTCATGTTTATTAGTTTTTAATTTTATATTGGACATTATGGATGACACATTACAAAGGCTCTGGATTTTGTCATCTTCTTCTGGAGATAATTGAGTTTTTGCTTTAACAAGCTATTAAACTTGGTTAGACTTAGACTCTAAGCTGTTTCCCTTACATTGAATAGTAGCTTAAATCTCTGTCTAGGTCTTTAAGTTCTTGGGAGAGTGTGTGTTTGTTTGTTTATGTCAGTGAGCGTATGTACACACATAAGAGTGAGAAGAGAAAGAGGAAGCAACCCTCAAGAGGACATAGTCATGCCACAATCCTTTTTCCTCTAATTCCCTATTCTTTCAGGATTCATGTTTTAATTTTTTTTTTTAAGAATTATTTTATTGTGGGAACCAGCAGTAAGCGTAATGGCTATGTCGCTGGATTCCCACATAGTCGACCGCGGTTCGTATCCCGGACCCGGTGACTTAGAACTCAACGCCGGGCACATGTGCGTGCATGCCCAAGATCCCAAGAGGAGAATGGAGAAGGGATTGCGGCGTGACCATCCCCCTGGGGGGTGATTTCTAAAAGGGAACTCTCCTACACTGTTGGTGGGAATGTAAACTGGTTCAGCCGCTGTGGAGAACAATATGGAGGTTCCTCAAAGATCTACAAATAGAACTACCATTTGATCCAGCAATCCCACTTCTGGGTATCTACCCAAAGGACAGGAGAACGCTCAGTCGGAAAAGTGCTTGCACATCAATGTTTATTGCAGCATTATTCACAATTGCCAAGACATGGAACCAACCTAAATGTCCACAAACTGATGAATGGATTGAAAAAGTGTGGCATACATACTCTATGGAGTACTACTCAGTCATAAAAAAAAATAACAAGACCCTGGTATTTGATAGAAAGTGGTCTGATATGGAGGATCTATTGCTGAATAAAGTAAGCCAGGCTATGAAAGAAAGATATTGTATGTATCCACTTAATATATACTGACTGTCCACACTCTATGGTAAAGTGAAATATTGGAGGACATAAAAACAGTGAAAATACTTAACGAGAATAAGACAGTGTGGAATGGGAGGGGGGAAGAGAAGAGAATAGAGAAAGATAGCAAGAGAACAAATAGAGAGGCATAACATTAGTAGAACACAGATATGGTTTATTACCTGTTGATGATGACGTGTATAGTATTCTGAGAAGCATTTCATGTTGGGTATAGTCTTTTACAAGCAAAATGAGAAATAGTGATTGACTGGTTAAAAAAAAAATTGGAATAATAATAATAATGATCAGCAAAAACAATGAAAAGATATTGAATGATGAAGTGGAGATTTTAATGTCTCTGTATTGACTGACATGCATGGCATTCCCTCTGGAAAAAGAAATGTAATACACTATAAAGTTATATGCGATTCAGTGTAATACAAGATTATGATGATAATAAATAAATTTTTTTTAAATTATTTTATTTAACTTTCTTTCCTCCCTCCCCCCCTCCCTTCTTTCCTTCCTTCTTTTACTTTGATCAGAGAGGGACAGAATGAGAGAGAGAGAAAGTGAAAAAGCAGACTGCCAGGTCTGGAACTCTAACCACGGTCAGCCATGTGGGGGAGTCCAGTGCTCTTAACCACCATCCTACCTGCCAGCCTAAGGATTCATGTTTTTCAAGCCACCAGGGCCACCACTTGAATCCTGGTTGGCCACATGGAATCCAGCTTCCTCTCCCTAGTGCCTAACTACTTTTGTTACACCCTCAGCTATTAGTTTTTTTGCTGGACTTGTAGAATCTCCTCCATGCACATACAGATCAGATATTAACCAAGGATTTGGGCAGACACATGCAAATTTTGCCATATGCTTCTTTCTAAGTTTCCTTCCTATTACTTCCCATCCTCTGGCAGCCCCAAATTCTGTCATTTGATTCCTCAAATCAAACTTTCTGCTTGGTTTGCAGCTGCTTCCCCTGGCCATGCTCTTTGGATAATGCCCTCTAACAAAAAGTACAGGCAAATTTTACCTCATGCTATTCTCTTCTTTCCCTTATTTTCCCAAATGTAATGGCACAAGACAAAAACAATTATTTAATACTATTATTATTGTCATCGTTATCTCTTACAGTTGTGGGAGTTGACTGCACTTGATTGGGTGTTCTTACTATCTTACTGTTGTAATTGAATGAAGGCTAGGATCATCTTGAAATCTCCCTTGGTCATGATCATGGTTTGATCGTTGATGTTGGCTGTTGACTGGGACTCAGTTGAATTGTCTGGAAGAACGCTTATATTTGACCTCAGTTTGGGCTTTCTCACGATGACTGGATTCCTGAGTGAGAGCCAGGTGGAAGCTGTGTTTGTCTTTTACTTTCTATTCTCAGAAATCTCATAGCATCATTTCTCCCACATTCCATTCACTGAGACTGTCACAAAGGAGAGACTGTATTCAGGTGGAGGGAATTAGACTTCACCTTTGAGGGGAAAGCATGTGAAAGAATTTTCAGGCATGGTTTAAAACCACTAAAACTTTTAAATGCCATGTCCACTCCGATTTCTACCTGTCTTTAGTCATCCTTTAGTACCGTCAAGTAGTCATTTTTTTTTTTTTAACCTAGAGTTTACATCATCATCTGGTATTCCAATACAAACTTTTCCATCATTATCAGAAGTGGAACTTCTTCCTCTCCTTTTTTTTTTTTTCATAGCACTCATCACATATGACATTTATTTAATATTTACTTATTTATTTGGCTTATTTTGTGTGTACTCTCATTAAGTTCCTTTAAGTTAGGGTTTTTTGTTTTTGTTTTTGGTCTCTTTGGTAAACTGCTAGACATGTAGTATGTCCTCAACAAATATTTGTTGCATGAATGATTGGATGAATCTTCAACTCTTTGAAACAGCCGTAAGTAAACAAAAGCCTCTTGGCAAAACAGGAGCCAAAATGTTACACCCTCGTTCTTCCATCAGCTGCACTGGTAGTCTGGGATATCTGAGGTTCACTTTTTCTTGGCTTACAGAACAGGACTTAGATATTTCAGCATTTTATATATATATATATATTTAGCAATATTCTCATCATGACTATTTTGTGGGTCAATTTAGCAGTCTAGATAGATTGGCTAAAGATAAAATGAAATTGTGTATGAACATACTTTGTTAAGTGTAAAGCACAATGAGATTACAGGATTTGTCAGATAATTATTTGCAGGTGCAACCATTAGGCTGGCTTTTTCAGATTTTTTTTTTTGTGAGTATCTGTGTGTATGTATGTATGTTAATATTTGTAAAGGGTGAATATTTTGGGTTACCAAAGGAATAATAAGTATTTCTAATACAGTCTTATATTAAGTCCTTATTAATGTTTGTCTGACCTTTCACTTTTAGGAACTTCAGAGATTTGAAAACTTTGTAAAATCCTGCCCTCCTTTTGATATTGTCATTGATGGCCTCAATGTTGCCAAAATGTTTCCTAAAGCTCGTGAGTCTGAAGTTGTAAGTACAAGTTTATTTTGTTATTCTCTCCCTTAGCATTTTGGCTAAGACCAAGTATATTTTGTTATTTCTTATCTTTAGGAAAATTTATTCTACCTATTTGTGATCTCCTTGGGATTCTTAGCTCCTCATTTTCCCTTCCTCTAAAACTAAGCTCCTAAAGGTGCCGCAGTAACTAACTTCTAACCTCTCGTCTAAGATTCGCTTTTGTCATCTTTAGCAAGTAAGTGGCCCTTAAAGACTTAGAGTAATAAATTGAAAGGGTTAGTAATTGGATTGGGGTCAGACAGTGATGCAGTGGTAAAACAATGCTCTGCCAGGCATCCCACATGGAAAGGTTTCTGGCTGAAGTCCAGAGTTCTCCCTGAGTACCCTGTACACATGCTTGCCCATGATCTGGGACTAGCTGAAGGTTTAGAGTAGATTGTGGCTTGAGAACCCTGTTGGGGTGCTAGCTCTTTTTCCCTTTCTGTCTCTCTTCTCATAAAAGAAATAAATAAACTTGAAAAAAAGGTGAGAGAGAAATTAAAAGAAAGACCAGGTAATAAAGCCTGCTTCATAAAGATATTGTGAAGAATTGCTGGATTAATATTTGTAAGCACTTGGTGCATTATTGTGATTACCATTCAAAAAACTTCCCAAATGGAGCTATAATTCTTGCTGTTAGCGGTCTCTGGTCTGCTACTTTAAGATTTTCTTCTGGGGACCCGTAGATGGTATAATGGTTACATCACTGGACTCCCATGTAGTCGACTGTAGTTCAAGTCCCAGACCTGGCAGCTTAAATTCACACCGGGCTTGTGTGCGTGTGTTCCCAAAATCACGAGAGCAGAATGGAGGAGAAGGGACTGTGGTGTGACCATCACCCCTGGGAGGGGGGTGATTTCTCACTTTTTGTCTCTGATGGGCACACATACACTATAGCAAAAATCTCTTTAAAAAAAAGGTTTTCTTCTGTCATCTCATCTGTGACAAGAGAATTAAAAGAGAATACAAAGCTTTGTCTTAGTATTAGACTCAGTCTAGCTCCAGTACTCAAATTATAATTGATTGAGAATTGAAGCCAGTACTATCAGAAACATAAGAATGAAAGAAAATATCATGTTTTTTCGTTTATTTGTTTTTTTGAGAGAGAGAGAGGTTTTTGCTATAGGGAATGTGCACTCACTGGAGAGAGAGACAGAAAGTGAGAAATCACCTCTATGGCAGATGGCCACACTGCAGTCTCTTCTCCTTCATACTCCTTTCACAATCTTGGGCATGAACACAATCACCCCACATAAATTTCAAATCACTGGACTGGGACTCGAACCATGGTCAACTACATGGGAGTCAAGCAACATAACCATTATGCCATCTGCTGGTCCCAAACCAGATGATGGTTTTAATAAATTTTATCTTTTCCCAGTTGTGTGTGGGGTTTTGTTTTGTTTTGTTCTCCCATAGGGCACATGTGCTTACCAGAGAAGCAGAAAAAGACAGTGAGAGTGAAAGTGAGAAATCATCCCCCCAGGGTATGGCCATACTATAATACCTTCTCCTCCACTCTCTTTCTGGATTTTGGGCATGCACATACATGCACCAGCATGATTTTCAAGCTGTTCAATCCAAGACTAGAACCACATTTAGCTATGTGAGAATCTAGCACCCCAACCACCATGTCACTTGCTGACCCTTCTTCTAGTTATCAAACTAATTTGTATTCAGTTTAGAAAATTTAGAAAGCACAGAAAATAAAATCATATAGAGTCTTGCCATTCTGCAATAATTACTGTCAATGTTTTATTTCCTTCCAGAGTTTTTCTATTTTATCTAATGGAGCTCCAACTGTGTGAATTATGTATATATCTTTCAAACTGATAGTCATTAAAACCTCTCGATGAAAATGAAATTTAAAAAGGAATAGAAGAGAATACATGCTTGCTATTTTTTAATTTGGGGTGGCAAGTATCTTTGAAGCACATACAAAATCCAAGAGTTCTAATAGGATGAATAGAGTAATTTTTGCTAGATGTTGAAAAGTAAAATCACTGTTAAAAGATGGTAATAAACTAGGGGACCAGCAGGTGGTGTGGTGATTAAGGTACTGGAAACGCCCACATGGGCAACCACGGTTCAAATATGGACCAGGTAGCATCCTTTCCCACTTTCCCTCTGTGGGTGGGTGGGTGTGTGTGTGTGTGTGTGTGTGTGTGTGTGTGTGCCTAGTCAAGTGAAAATGAATGAATTAATAAAATTAAATAAATAATTCTTCTAAAAAAGATAGTAATAAACAATAAAAGATGTTTATAACACATGTAACAAACAGCTAATTTTCTGACTATATTAAGGACTCTTCTAAGCCTATAAGAAAAAGATGAACCATGTAGCAGAAAAGTTCTTAACTTTATTAATAATTATAGGTGTGTTAATTAAAATGGATATCTTTCAGATTGGCAGCGATTTAAAAGTTAGTAGTATCCTGTGCTTAGAGTGATTTGGAGAGGTAGAGAGGATATCAGTGCAATTTTTGGTAGGCAATTTGGCTGTAACATTGGATTTCTAAAATGTTGGAGTTCTGCTTACAGGAGCTGACATATTCATACTAGTACATAAAGTTATATATCTAAATATGTTAATTACTGCATTGTTTAAGCAGAAAAATCTAAACAACCTATATATCTGTTGATTTAAACCTGAAATGAATAGGGTGGAGGTATATATGCTGAGATGGAACAATAGCCAACATACGAGTTTAAGAAGCAAGCTGTGGGCTGGCAGGTTGCATGGTGGTTAGAGGTGCTGGACTCCCACATGGCTGACTATGGTTCAAGTCCTGGACCTGGCCGCTTGCTTTCTCACTTTCCATTTCATTCTGTCCCTCTCTGATCAAAATGAAAATAAATATAAATGAAGTTAAATAAAATAATTCTAAAAGAAAAAAGAAAGAAGCAAGCTGGAGAACAACATATGTAGTCTGACTCTATTTGTATTAAAGACAAAACAAAAGATAAATATTTGTTACATAAGTTTGTATATGCCCAGTAAATTTTTAGAAGCTTACACACACACACACACACACACACACACACACACACACACACTTAACAGTGGTGATAGCTTTAGGAGTTGAGGATATAATATAAGAGAATGAGAGTATTTCTAGTTTTCATTTTTGTTTTTTGAACTGTATTTTACAGGAACACATGTTACTTAAAAACAATATCAGAAAAATAAGAAAACTAAAAGACATTTTTGGCAAATACTCTAAAATGACTGTATTATTCTATAAATGCTTTTTAAATCATTTATTGTTTGACAAATTAGGTTGCTTTCCATTTTTCACTATAAGTAATACTTAGAAGATCTCTGTGTAAGTTACAGATGATTTCTTTGGAATAGATTCCCAGAAATAGAACTCTTGAGTCAAAGGATTTAAATATTTTTAAAGGTCTCACTGCATATTGCCAAATTGCTTTCCACCAATAGTATATAGAAGTGCCCAAATACAACACATTTCTTCTAGGTTGCTTATTGCATGATTTCTTCAACTAACTACATCTGTGCCATGAATCCGATAAATAAAAAATCCTGGACAGGCAGATTTTTCTACCATTTTTTTAGGTCAAACAGATTGTTTAAATTTGGGAACAAACTTTAATGAAATAGTTCTAAAAAGGAAAATGTTTTCCCCAGATCTTTGCAGCAGAGCGTGTGTGCCCACTGCCGAGACAGAGAGAGGCAAAGTGAGAAATCATCCCTTGAGTGAATGGCCATACCTCAGTTCCTTGTTCTCTGTTCTCCTCTCAGGATTCTGAGCATGCATACACACTTCTGGTGTGATTTTCGAGCTGCTTGTGTGTGAAGTTTCCATATTATTTTCTATAGAACAATGTATAGATCATTTATGTTCTTTCCATGACTTCTCTGTATAATATATTTCAAGTTCTATTGGTCCTTTTCCATTAATGATTAAATACATATTCAGTATTATTCTCTGTAAGCTTATTGAGGGAAAAAAAAGTTAAATCCATTATTTAGAGAATAGCAACATGATCACATACCTTTTTTTTTCCCTTAATTTAAGGTTTTTTTTCCAAGAATTATTTTATTTAACTTTATTTACTTACTTATTTTAATTTGATCAGAAAGGGACAGAGCGAGAGAGAGAGAGGGAAAATGAGAAAGCAAGCCACCAGGTCTGGTACTTGAACCGCAACCAGCCATGTGGGAGTCTAGAGAGAGAGAGAGAGAGGGAAAATGAGAAAGCGAGTTCAAGTCCCACCAGGTCTGGGACTTGAACCACAACCAGCCATGTGGGAGTCCAGCACCCTTAACCACCTTGCCACCTGCCAGCCCCCATGATCACATATCTTGATCTCAAAGCCTGTAACTTAAGGGTGATAGAGATTACAAAGCTAAAAAGAAGAAGATTTTAGTTATGAATTTATTTTTTATTCTCAGTTTCTAGATGTGTCTTTTTATATTTTAATTTTTTCTGAAAATAAAGTATGTCTCCCTTTCCTCCAATTATTCTATATGAGAGAAACAAATAAACACAAGCATCCTCTATAAGGTCTCATCATACTATGATTCCCTTCCAGCCTCCCAACAAGATCATAGGTATATGTACATGTATCTGGTATGCTCAGATTGACCCAAGATCTGAACCTACAATCTTCCACATGGCTTCCAGAATTGCAGAGCCCTACCCTGCCACCTGTGCCTCAAGAGCTAGGCTAAAATATGTCATATAATTGACATCAACAGAAACTGCCAGCCACCATGTAGTGATTTACTGGTGCTTGTCTTTGCCCTAATGTGCGCAAATTTAGCTATATGTGCCATATGTCTATTTATCTATTTATCACCTCAGTGGAGTTAGTTGTGTTGGTAATTTTATACACTATTTAATTTTAACTTAAACTTTAGCATTAAATATTTGCTTAAGGGCTTCTGACAGTGCGGTAAGAGACAGTGGAACCTGATGTGTTTCTCAGAACAGAGGAGCTATTGTAATTGATCTTTGCATTTGGCTGAGCTGTTACTGAGTCTGGAAACTTGTCTGTCAAGAGCATCCTATAGACATCCAAACAAAGTTGAGTGAACAGCATAATTGAAGGAGAAAGCAATCATCAAATAGGAAATACAGAGCAGCTCTATAGCTTATTTGCTAAGGGAGACCAGATCCCACATTGCCAATCGTTGTTTGAATTCCACTGTTTGAAAAACACACTGCACTTGTGCCTGCTTGCCCCAAATCCCAACAGGCTGGAGAAATGGAGAAGGGATTGTGGGTTGCTTTCTCCCCCTCCCTCCCTTTGTCGCCTTCTCTCAAGATCATGAATGATACTATGTTTTCTTGTAAGAGTTTTTAAGTTTTAGTTCTTACATTTATAGGGCCTGCATTTTTAGAAAAGCAGTCAAATCTTGGGTATATGATAAGTCAACAGAATTTAATAAATAATAAGATTAGAGGGGACTAGCCTTGGCCCTTCGTAATTCATTTGTTTAATCTCCTGTAAATCCAGTCAGAATATGTCTTACTTCTTACCGTGTAGGTGTTTTTCAAGTATTAAGTGTATCCTGCTTTTAGAAAAATATTTGTTGGGCCAGCCTATAGTGCAATAATTGGGGTGGCTACCTGAGAGTCCAGCAACATAGCCATTACGCCAACTGCTGGTCCCGGCCTTACCTTGTTCTTAGCATTCCATTACTGGCTGGTAGTCACATTCTCTGGTTAAAGCAGTATCTGTCATGGGTGACCTAGGTGACCCTAGACATAGGTGACCCTACATAGCCAATCACATGGTTCAAGTCCCAGACCCAGCAGCTTGAGAAACACACTGGACATACATACCAAAAATCCCCAAAGAAGGGGAAAATGGAGGAGACGGGGTTGCAGCATGGCTGTGTGCCGTGGAGTGGGGTGCTTTCTCACTCCCTGCTCTCCCTTGTCTTCTTCTAGCAAGTGTGCAAGCCCTCTGGCAAAAACTAAAAAAGAAGAAAAAAATAAGTTGGTTTCTCATTTACAGAAAAAAGGTTCTCATTTGTTGTCTTGAAGAAGGAAGAATTCCAAGTGACCCTCAGATTAATTGTATAGCCTCCATTTTAAGGATAGAGTATCTTGACAGGAATTTATGACATCTCTTCAGTTACTGAATATTGAGCACCTAGTCCATGACAGATACTGCTTTAAGCAGAGAATGTGACTACTGGCCAGTAATGGAATGCTAAGAACAAGGTTAGGCCGGGACCAGCAGTTGGCGTAATGGATATGTTGCTGGACTCCCATGTGGTCGACAGCCGTTCGAGTCCCGGACCTGGTGGCTTAAACTCAGCCAGCGCGTGTGTGTGCATGCCCCAAGATCCCGAGAGGAGAATAGAGAAGGGATTGTGGCATGGCCATCACCCCTGGGGGATGATTTCTCGCTTTCTATCTCTCTGTCTCTCTCTGTTTTTCTGGTGAGCGTGCATGCCCTATAGCAAAACCCTCTCCCTATAAAAAAAACCCCCACAAAAAAAAAAAAAAAAAAAAAAAAGAATAAGGTTAAGCCAATGGTTATAACAACCATACATAATATGTGTATTATGTATCTTGCTGTGTATTAACAGTGATTCTTGTGTTCTTGTATGTCTCTTTTCCTGAAAGATTTACTTGGAATGTCAGATTGGAAAATACTGTTTACTCAAAATACATGACATAAGAATTTTTTTTTTGGAGGTTTTTGCTATAGGGCGCATGCGCTCACCAGACAGACGGAGACAGACAGAGAGACAGAGAGACAGAAAGCGAGAAATCACCCCCCGGGGGGATGGCCACGCTGC
>NW_006159844.1:5418713-5439639 GCF_000334495.1 Tupaia belangeri chinensis | reverse complement strand
AAAAAAAAAAAAAAAAAAAGAATAAGGTTAAGCCAATGGTTATAACAACCATACATAATATGTGTATTATGTATCTTGCTGTGTATTAACAGTGATTCTTGTGTTCTTGTATGTCTCTTTTCCTGAAAGATTTACTTGGAATGTCAGATTGGAAAATACTGTTTACTCAAAATACATGACATAAGAATTTTTTTTTTGGAGGTTTTTGCTATAGGGCGCATGCGCTCACCAGACAGACGGAGACAGACAGAGAGACAGAGAGACAGAAAGCGAGAAATCACCCCCCGGGGGGATGGCCACGCTGCAATCCTTTCTCCCCCATTCTCCTCTCAGGATCTTGGGCACACTCGCACACGTGCCCGGCATGAGTTTTAAGCCACCGGGTCCGGGACACAAACAGTGGTCGACTATGTGGGAGTCCAGCGACATAGCCATTACACTAACTGCTAGTCCCGATATAAGAATTTTTTAAAAATAAGTGTTGTAAAATACTTTAATAACATTCAGTTCTTCAGAATATTTTGCAATTTTGAAGAAACTATGACTGAATTAAAATGTTGCTACGAATCCTTTTATAGCATTTGAGCTAACATTTTTTTCTCTCTCTCTCTCTTTTTTTTTTTTTTTTTAGGTTATTGCCATAGGGCATGTGTGCTCACCAGAGAGAGACAGAGAGAGTTCGGAAAGTGAGAAATCACTCTCCGGGAGTGATTTTCTTCTTCTTCTTCTTTTTTTTTTTTTAGTTTTCTGCCATAGGCATGTGCACTCACTGGAGAGAGATAGAGAGGGGGAAGGTGAGGAATCATACCCCGTTCTCTTCTCAGGATTTTGGGCATGTGCACACATGTGCCCAATGTAATTTTCAAGCCACCAGGTCAGAGACTTCAACCATGTGTGGGAGTCCAGTGCCTTAACCACCATGCCACCTGCTGGCCCTGAGCTGACTTTTATGTAGCACTTTTTAAAACATCTCTCCATCATTACCCACTATAATATCCAGTGTTTTAGATTTTCTTGGATTGGATTTCCATTTTTTAAATGTAATGATCTTAATTTTTAGAGCAGTTTTAGGTTCATGGCTTTCTTTTTATGAACAGCCATTCCCCTAACATGTTATTTAGACTCTAATCAATACTTTTGAAGAAAAGTATCATAGCATTATAGATAAAGAGAGGTAGAAATTAAATTATATTCTTTTTTATTTTTAAGCTGAAGCGAGTAGGTAATTAGCACCACCATCCATTGAATTACTCAAGCCAAGAACCGAGGATTCCAATCTAAATTAATCTTTTTCACTGACCATATACCCAGTTGACTTGTCAAGTTTTTATTAGTTATAACCCCCAAATATATTCCATAATTTAGTTATTTTTCTTTCCATTTTTTTAAAGATTCATTTATTTATTTAATATATTTGTTATTATTATTTTTTAATTTGACCAGAGAGAGAGAAAGAGAGAGAAAGGGAAAGTGAGGAAGCAAGCCACCAGGCCCAGGACTTGAACCACTGTCGGCCATGTGGGAATCCAGCACCTTTAACCACCATGCCACCTGCTGGCCCACTTTTCTTTTCATCTCTAACATCATCTCTTACTAAAACTCCTAAGTCGTCTTCTTGCTTTTTCACGTATGCTTCATTAACTTTTCATTACACTTAGAATAAAATCCAAGTTCTTTATCAAGTTCTTTATCATGGATTATAGTACTTTTGGGGGAGGGAGGGGATTTTGCTATAAGGGCATATTCACTTATCAGAAAGAGAGAAATAGAGAGACAGAAAGCAAGAAATCACCCCCCCCAGGGGAGATGGCCACACCACAATCCCTTCTCTTTCATTCTCCTTTCGGGATCCTGGGCACGCACGCACATGTGCCTGGTGTGAATTTAAGCCTCTGGGTCCAGGACTCAAACTGCAGTCAACTACAGGAGAGTCCAAGTGACATAGCCATTACACCAACTGCTGGTCCCCCTACCATCTGGTCTTTAGCTCTCTTTTCATCCTCATCTGTGGTTTTTTTCTACTTGTCTTTCACTAAATTATAGGCACACATCAGTGTTTCCTGTTCCTCATACATACCAAATTTGTTCCTGCCTCAAGATCTTCATACTTACTGTTCCATCAGCCTTTAATGTTCTTCTCTTTTCAAATGGCTGAATCATTGTCAGCACCTCAGAGGTCTTCTCTGATTCTTCTAAAGTAAATTCACTCTGCTTCTCTATCCACATTTTCAGTTACATTAGCCTTATTTACTTCTGTGGTGTATTAAAAATGACTACAGATTCCTTGCAGCAGTTCTTCTCATTAGGAGATGGAGTCTGTTTTCTCATATCCTATTTTTTTGGGTATAGGGCATGTGCACTCTCTGGAGAGACAGAGATACAAAAAGTGACAAATCATCCTCCAAGAGGGATAGCCACATTGCAATCTCTTCTTCTCCATTCTCCTCTCAGGATTTTGGGCATACACGCACCCATGCCCAGTGTGCATTTTAAGCTGCTGGGTCTGGGACTCGAACCAATGTCGGCTATGTGGGACTTCAGAGACGTAACCATTATGTCATATGCTGGTCCCTGTTTCCTCATATCTTAAATCTGGGTTTGCCTTAGCCTGCTTTGACCAGCAGAATGTGGCAGAAATGACACTGTAGTACTTCCAAGCAAGGACTCAAGAGGCCATGCAGTTAATGCTGTCACTCTCTAGGAACTACCACCTTGTAAACAAGTCAAGGTTAGTTTCCTTAAAAGTTATATGTGACATGGAGAGAGAAAGAGAGACACCAACCATCCCAGCTGAGGCCCCAGAACTTGAGGAAAATCATCTGGCACCAGACAGCCTCCAGGCAACCTCCCAATTGATTGTGAACACAATAAGGAGCCTTGCCAATACCACATGGTACAGAAGAACTGTACAGCTGAGCCCAATGCAAATTTCCAACCCAAAGTATTATGGGAAAAATAGTTATTTTAATCCAAATTGTTAGGACATTTATTACACAGCAGAAAATAACTAATATAGTTCCTTCAAAGCATTTAGTATGTTGGGAACCAGCAGTTAGCATAATGGCTATGTCGCTGGACTCCCACGTAGTTGACCGCGGTTCACGTCCCAGACCTGGTGGCTTAAAACTCACGCCGGGCGCATGTGCGAGCGTGCCCAAGATCCGGAGAGGAGAATGGAAGAGAAGGGATTGCGTCGTGACCATCCCCCCTGGGGGGTGATTTCTCGCTTTCTATCTCTGTCTCTCTCTGTCTGTCTGGCAAGCACACGCGCCCTATACTGAAAAACCTCTCCAAAAAAAAATAAAAAAGGCATTTGGTATGTAGCTGCCATTATTTATACCTTTTTTAATTTACTTTATCAGTCTCTTCCATTACAATGTAAATGCCCTGAGATTAGATACATTGTGTATCTTGCTCATAATTATATACTTAGTATTTTTTAAAAAGATTTATTTTATTTCATTATTATTTCTTAATTTGACCAGACAGACACAGAGAGAGAAAGTGAAAATGAGAAAGCAAGCCACCAGGTCTGAGACTCAAACTGAGGTCACCCATGTGGGAGGCCAGAGCCTTAACCACCACACCACCTGCTAGGCTTCCATCCTCAGTATTTGTCGGCGTCCGCCCCCAGGCTTAGCGCTATTATGGAAGAAGCAGAAAAGATGAGACAAAAAGATAGAGTGGAAACGGACACAGGCAGCCTGAGCCTAGGTAGCCCAAGCAACTTGTGCCGCCCAGACAAACTGGACGTCTTTATTTATAGTACAAGAAGACATTACACATGTGTGTTTCATGATACTTCATGGATTGGTTGCCAGGTTACAGACAATAAGAAGCCATTAACAAATCTATAAGAGATTAGTCATACCCAGGGCAAGGTGTATCCCCTGGTGGTAATCCCATCTAGAGTAAATCTCATCTTCCTTTCTAATGCAGAGAACTAGCTGTTAGGTGTGTCTGTTGGAACGCCCCTAGTAATTTCTACCCTTGCTCTGTCTGCAGCCAAGGTCAGGGAAAGACAAGTTACAAGGTTCTGCCAAACCCCAAAAGAGCATGTGGTGTTTGCTCAGCACATGTCCCCACACCTCAGACTCTCTCTCTTAAACGTGTCCCCACAAGTATTGATAAAGGGCCTTGCACATTAGTACTAAGAATATTCATAGTGAATTAATGAAGGAATGAACAAATGGATATACAATAAGTTATGTAATCTGTTAGAAATAGTATCTGCTTTCAAGCCTAACCATGGAAGATTCCTTGAGTTTTACTCTTGGCAATTTTACTTACCAGTTCTATGACTAAGCTAAGTTACTTAACCTTTTGATGCCTTACAGAAAGATTAAATAAATTAATGCTTTCTCTCTCTTTTTTTTTGGAGAGGTTTTTTGCTATAGGGCACATGTGCTTGCCAGAAAGACAGAGACAGACAGAGAGACAGAAAGCGAGAAATCACCCCCCCCCAGGGGGGATGGCCACGCCACAATCCCTTCACCTCCATTCTCCTCTCAGGATCTTGAGTGGACACGCACGCACATGCTCCCGGCGTGAGTTTAAGCCACTGGGTCCAGGACTCGAACCGCAGTCAACCACATGAGAGTCCAGCGACATAGCCATTATGCTAACTCTGGTCCCAAATAAATTAATTCTTGAAAAGTACTTACTGCAGTGCCTGGCACATGGTCCAGTAAATTCAAAAGGAAAAAACAAAACCTCATGAGTGCACTTATTGTCTATGGTCATATCTTTGTAGAAACAAAAGCGTGAGTTTTTAAGGATGTGTTTAGTTTCCTGATTTAAATAAGTGACAACCTTTACTATTTTAGTTTTATCAGTGTGGGTCTTCCTTCTTTTGGAAATGGTGCTTACAATATAAACTTGAGTCACTAAGTAAACAGCCAGCTTCACTATTAGGTAACTAAATAAATATATGGACAATAAAGAGAACATAAAGAAAATAAAGACATTGTTTTATTAGTCAGGATAGGCTAGGTTATGCTGCAGGAAAAAAACGACCTAAAATTTCATTGGCTTAAAACAACAAATAATTACTTATTTATTTTACCTACCCACAAGGTAGGTGATACCTTATCATCATTCTTATTTAGAGATTTTTGTTATAGGGTGCATGCACTAACCAGAGAGAGAGACAGACAGAAAGCAAGAAATCACCCCCCTGGCGGGGTAGGGGAGGTGGCCATACCACAATCTCTTCTCCTCTAATCTCCTCTTGGGATTTTGGGCACACACACATGCACCCAATATGGGTTTTAAGCCACTGGGTCTGGTACTCAAACCGTGGTCGACTGTGTGGGAGTCCAGTGACATAACCATTACACCATCTGCTGGTCCTGTTCTTTTTTTCTTTAGAGTACATGTGTGCGCATGTGAGAATGAGAGGGAGAGAGAGAGAAAAGCACTCTCTGCAGGTCCGATCACACCACAATCCGCTTCCTGCAGTCCTCCAGCTCATCGATTGGGGGCACTTGCATGAGTACATGACATGTTACAGGCTAACCAGGCCAGTGATCTGAATCGTGATTGCTGCATGAGATCCAGCTTTTCTTAAGCAGTGCATTACTACTGCGTCACTGAACCAGCCCTTAGAATAGCTGTTTAAAATATTGCCAGTCACTGTGACAAGTAAAGAGAAAAAGTGATAAAAGTATACACTGGCTCATGAGGCTTCTGTTCTGATAAGATATTCATCACTTCCCTTCATATTTTACTAGCCACTGAAGTAAGTTTGTAGCCACATTTGTGTTCAATTGGACAGGAAAGGCAATCCTATCCGGTGTCTGGAAGGAGAAAAGAATCTTTTTTTCATGGCAGAGAGAATGTGCATATGAGAGGGAGAGGGAGAGAACTACCCTTAACTTCAACAGAATCTCATCACACTATGATCCCCTTTCCCCAGTCCTCCAGCTCCACAGGAGCCTGGGTGTCCATCATGAGCCCAGCCTATTTTCAAGCCAACCCCAGGATCTAAACTCAGGGTCAGATATGTGGCTTCCATCTTTGCAAGGAACTTGCATTCTGGCTATTTTCTTTTTGTTGTTGTTGCTAGAGGATGCATGTGTTCACCAGACAAAGAGAGAAGCAGCCCTGCGAAGGTCACACAGCAGTTGTTTTTCATATTTCACCATTCCATCAGGATTTGGCACACACATGCACAAGCACTCAATGTGTTTTTCTTTTTTTTTTCTCTTTTTTTTTGAAGAGGGTTTTGCTATAGGGCACATGCGCTCGCCAGACAGAGACAGACAGAGAGATAGAAAGTGAGAAATCCCCCAAACCCCCCCCCCCCCAGGGAGGTGACCACACTGCAATCCTTTCTCCTCTATTCTCCTCTTGGATCCTGGGCACGCACACACACGAGCCTGGCGTGAATTTAAGCCCCCAGGTCCGGGACTCGAACCGCGGTCGGCTACATGGGAGTTCAGTGACATAGCCATTACGCTAACTGCTGGTCTCAATACTCAATGTGTTTTTCAAGCCACTAAGGACAGGATTCAAGTCTCAGTTGGCCATGTAGGATCCAGTTTCCTTAACCACTAGACTATGGGACTAATCCAGAATTAATATGTTTGAACAGCTCTAATGACTACCAATTGAGGTTAATGATGTCTTGCTTGTTACAATTGTCAGGTCTAGCCTAGGAACTAGAAATGAGTTTCAGCATGGCCATGCAAATTCTTATTTTTGAATTTCTTTTTGTTGTTGTTGTTGTTTTAGTTTTATGTGGAGAGAGCTGATTCTTTTGTTTATCTTTTTTTTCTAGAATCATCAGGAAGAGAATTATTTTTCTTTTCTTTTTTTTTTTCCTTTTTTTTGAGAGGTTTTTGCTATAGGGTGCATGCACTCGCCAGACAGACCAGAGACAGACAGAGAGACAGAGAGACAGAAAGTGAGAAATCACCCCCCCAGGGGGAATGGCCATGCTGCAACCCCTTCTCTTCCATTCTCCTCCCGGGATCTTGGGCATGTACGCACACGCGCCTGGCGTGAGTTTTAAGCCACCGGGTCTGGGACGCGAACCGCAGTCGACTACATGGGAGTCCAGTGACATAGCCATTTCACTAACTTCTGGTCCCAGAGAATTCTTTTGCTTTTTTAAAGAGATTTTTGCCTTAGGGCACATGCACTCACTGGAAAAAGACAGAAACAGCGAGAGGGAAAGATAAATCACTCTCTGGGGGGATGGCTGCACTGCAGTCCTTTCTTTGCCATTCTCCTCCTGGGATCTTCCGCATGCACTCACATGCCTGATGTGAGTTTCAAGCCACTGGGTCCAGGACTCAAACTGTGGTCAGCCATGTGGGAGTCCAGTGACATAACCACTATGCTATCTACTGGCACCAGAAAGAGGATTCTAAAAGTCTTCATGACTCATACTTTCACAACTTTCATTTTTAAGTAATGAAGTGTTCTTTTTTTTTTTTCTTCCCAGTTTCCTAGTCATCATTAATAATGGGTAACATGACATTGATTTGAGGGGACAAGGACAACATATTAACCTTTCACTTAAACAACAAAAGGTTCTAAAGTGGAAAGCTTATGCTGCATTTTCTTTCATTATCTCTCCCCTGCTCACCTACCCATGATTCAGTCCTAATACTTTTATTCCTTGTTCTTTTTGCCCAAATGTGCAGTTTGGATTTTCTGTGTTCATAAGCTCTTATAATAGAAGGTGTATGGGGGGAAAAGTACATTTTAGATAATCTTGCTTGCTGTTCAAAACTCTCCTTGCTATTTCTGTAGATAACTGAGAATTGGTTAAAATGGCTTCAGCAAAATGAAAATTTATCATGTAATTTGAAAGAATTATAGCCAGACATCAGTACTGAATGCTTTCATTCTTTCAGCATGGTCAGGATGTTGAATAGAAAGTAGTTTGGTGGAAACACTGTCGAATTTGTTTTGATTGCCATTTCTTAGTTGGTTTTACTACAGTGAGAGAAAAATGGAGTCAAGGGTATTAGCTATTAAAGGTCATTTGGCAAAGTATTTACTTGGCAATGAGTTCTCATTTTTTTCCCTGCTACTCAAGTTATTTTATTTCTCTCTTGATTTACATAACCTCTCATAAATGTTTCAGTATCATAAAGCACCTACGATACTGTGTTTTTAGGCACCTACGATACAGTGTTTTTAGGTGTATATAATCCTGGGCATATTTCTTTTTTTGTCGAAATTGTGGAAATGTAGATATCATCACTAACTGTGTTTGAAATTGTTTTAATAATATTAAAATCACAAGGAAACTCATAAATACTTTTATCATATTAACAACAAATGTAACATTAAATCTTAAAATGGAATTTTTTTTTTTTGAGAGGTTTTCGCTATAGGGCGCGTGCGCTCGCCAGACAGAGAGAGACATAGAGACAGAAAGCGAGAAATCACCCCCCAGGGGGTATGGTCACACCGCAATCCCTTCTCCTCCATTCTCCTCTCGGGATCTTGGGCATGCATGCACATGCGCCCGGTGTGAGTTTTAAGCCACCGGGTCCAGGACGTGAACTGCGGTCGACTGCGTGGGAGTCCAGCGACATAGCCATTACGCTAACTGCTGGTTCCCTTAAGAGGAATTTTTATTTCACCTCTTTAACTTTCTTTTTCTAAACAGAGAGGAAAGCAAGAAAAAGCATAATCCCCTGCCTTGGGGGAATGACTACACTGAAATTCTTTCTCCATTCTTCTCTCAGGATTTTGAGCCTGCACATATGTGCAACCAGCATGTTTTTCAAGCCACTGGGTCCAGGACTTGAACTATGCAGTTGACAGTGTGGTATCCAACTGCCTCAACTGCCATGCCACCAGCTGGCCTTTTCTTTAACATTTAAATATGCTTGTTCCTTAATTGTTCTTCCTGCTTGAAGATGATCTCTCTCTCGCTCACTCACTCACTCCCTTTTTTATTATTTTATAAGAGATTTTTGCTATAGGGTGCGTGTACTTACCAGAGACATAGAGAGTCAGAGAAAAGGTGAGAAACCACTCCAACCCCCCCCCAGAGGGAACGGCCATGCTGCAGTCCCTTCTCTCTGAATTTTGGGCACATGCACACATACACCCAGCGTGAGTTTGAAGCCACTGGGTTGAATACTCCAACCACAGTTGACTGTATGGGAGTCCAGTACCTTAACTGCTACGCCACCTGCTGGGCCCCGACAATGATCTCTTAAGGGAGGATTAAAAGTAGAATGACTTGTTCCTTGCCTCCCAAAACTTGGGTATCATGATACTGCTATTGACTTCAAGGAATATACTGTCTCATCCCCGAGAAAGTGAGTAATTTTTTTTGTTTTGAAATCTTAGAACCTTCTCATTTCTCCTAATTTACTTTGTTTTAATTATCAGAAAGTATGTGCACTTGCCAGAGAAAGAGTGAGGGAGAGTGAGAAAGCACTTCTCAATGGGGCATGGTCACACCACAATCTGTTCTTTTCCATTTCTCCATCCTGTCACAATTTTGACCATGCATACACATGCACTCAATGAGTTTCTCAAGCCGTGGGGTCTAGGATTAGAACTGCGTGGTTGCCATGTAACTCTTATCCACTTAGGCTATGGATGGTCCTCCCAGTTCACTTTCATCTGAAGCTTTGTTTATTACTAATGATTGGAAAGAACAGATGACTGAAAATAACTTTTAAACATTTAGTTAATTTTGGCCAGCTGGTTAACAATTGTTTTTTCTAATGAAATTTAAAAGGTGGTTTTTACAGTGATGTAGGGCTAGGAATTACAGAAATAGTTATTAATCTGGTTATTTCTGAATTAAACTGTAATTCAAGAAGTTTGCCTGATTCACCCAGAACAAGGTTAATTTTTACTCACATTTTTTTAAGTTTTTTTTTCAAAATGTTTTTTTTGTTTGTTTGTTTTTCTCTCATGAGAGAGAGAGAAAGAGCAGAGACAGGCACCCCCAACAGAGGTTTCATGTTGCAGTCCACCTCAGCCTCACCTATCCATTATCATAAGCACCCTGGTGAGTTCGGGGAGGTCCCATGACACAAACCCAGGACCTTTCTTATGTGGGTCCAGTTTATTATCACTGCCCCACTACCTGGCCCCTGTACTCAAGTATTCTGATTTAAAGACTAATGTTTACACCACATCATGCTGCTTCCTACAGAGAGTCACATTTAAATATACTTATGTGCTCAAAGTATCTAAAACAATAGCAAATAAAGATGATCGGATTCTTACTTGACCCATATTCCATTGCTAGACTCCTTAACAAATTCTATAAACCAATATTGATTACCGAGAGATACTGGAGAAACAATTTTTTTTCTTTATTCGTGATAGAGTGCATACACATACACATGACAGTGAGAGAAAGAGAGAGAGAGAGAGATGAACACCCTCGCAGGATCTGATCACTCCCAGATCCCCTTCTCCCAGTCCTTGAGCCCATTGCATCTTGAGCACTTGCCCACTTGCCCTGTGTGTCTCAGGCTGGCTGGGCTGGGGATTCCAGCTGCATTAGCCATGTCGAATCTGGCTTCTCTTGAGCAGCAGTGGGCAAAAGGACAAATGGAAAGGATTTAGATTTAGTTTCCTCCCAAGATGTACTTGAATTAAAATAAGTTTGAACGAGATCTGATGTGGTGCTATTTTTGTATGTTCTGTTTGATCCTAAAATGTAAAGATTTATAAAAGCTAAAATAGAAATTTCATTGTAGTCTGTGAATTGTTATAGTAATATAAAGATAATGCTTTTGCCTTTACTGCCTTTGAATCCAGTAATTATTTGCTTATGGGATCCATTCTATCCAAACTTGTAATGTTACATATATTATTTGAGAATTTGGTTGCTTTTTTGTCTTACTTTTTTGCCTTAGGGCATGTACACTCACCAGAGAGAAACAGAGAGAGGAAAAGTGAGAAATCACTCCCCAAGGGGTTGGCCATCCCTTCTTCATTCTCTCTTGGGATTTTGGGCACACACACACATACACACACACACACACACACACCCACCTGCTGGTCTAGGACACACAACCACTAGGTCTAGTACTCAAACTGCGCAGTCACCTGTGTGGGATCTAGTGCCTTAACCACCATGCCACCTGCTGGTTTTAATGAGTTGATGAGTAATTTTTGTTACCAGTTCTTGTATAACCCACAAAATTTATCTTTACTAGATTTATGTCATCTTTCAGGATATTAAATTACATTAAAGAAAATTAACACTTGTTATTGGTACAGATATAAACTTTTTAAGTGCAGAATGTATATCGTTGATTACCAGAAAAAGTAAATCCTGATTATTTACTCACTTTATATCCAGGCTAAGTAATTCTGTCTTGCAAAGTATCCTAAATAATTATTAAGGGCTTAGGCCTTTGTGTGTGTGTGTTTTAATAATTTGCTAGAGAGGGGACCAGCAGATATCATAATGGTTATGTTGCTGATGTCGTCAATTGCAGTTCGAATCCCAGACCTGGCAGTTTAAAACTCACACCAGGCTCCTATGTATATGTGCCCAAAATTGGAGAGGAAAATGGAGGAGAAGGGATTGTGGCATTGCCATTCCCCCTGGGGAGTGATTTCTCACTTTCTGTCTCTCTGTCTCTCCAGCAAGCACATGTGTCCTATAGCAAAAATCTCTAAAAAAAAAAAAAAAAATTGCTAGAGAATACATGCACCCATGAGAGAGAGAGGGAGGGGGAGTGAAAGTGAGAAAGCATACCTGTAGGGTATGTCTTTGCTGCAGTCCCTTCATCTCTCTTCTCCTTTTGGTGTTTTGAGCATGCTTGCACACACATCTGGCATGTTTCTCAAGCTGCCAGTCCAAAATTCACATGGTGCAGTCAGCCATGTGGGATCCAGTCACCTAACCCACCATGCCACTGGCTGACTCTCTTTTTCGTGATTTTTTACATTTATTTTCAGGGGATATTCTTCCTGATTTTTGAAGTAAAAATCCTCTTTATAGTTAATTTGGGAGTAGATAAAAGAAAATATTTTTATTATTTGAACAGCTAGTATTCATAGATAACTTTACAAGATAGATTCAGTACATTTATACCCAGTAAAATCTCTGATGTTATTAGTTGTTCATCTATAGTGAAAGGGAAATTTATCTTTATTTTATATATCTATTTTTAGAAGAAATTACAACTTAAAACAGTTTTTATCTGAACGCTCAAAAATTAATTTTAAAAATTGGAATGCATTTCACAGTCTTGCAACCACAGGGAGAATAAATGAAAGTAAAATGCATTATATTTATGGAGAGCAGACTTCTTGCGACCTGAACCACGGCCGCAAAATCAAAACCAAAAAGGCCTAGGAAGAATCAAAATTAATGTTACAAAATCCATGATGAAAATATTAGTGTTGGTTATAATAATAATCAATGTAATAATAGTAACCAGCTATTATATATCTGCTGTGTACTGGCTGTTTATTCATTTTCTCACAAATCTCAAGAATCCTATAAAGTAAACATTAACTCTATTTTATATATAAAGAAATCATCTGGGAACCAGCAATTAGCATTCGTGTCCCAGACCAGGTGGCTTAAAACTCACGCTGGACGTGTGTGCGTGCGTGCCCAAGATCCCGAGAGGAGAATGGAGGAGAAGGGATTGTGGCGTGACCATCCCCCCGGGGGGTAATTTTTCGCTTTCTGTCTCTATGTCTCTCTCTGTCTGTCTGGCGAGCGCACGCACCCTATAGCGAAAAAAAAAAAAACCTCTCCAAAAATAATAATAATAATAATAATCTCAACTTGTTCAAAGTCACAAGCTAAAAGGTGATGGAGTAGATCTGTTTAACTTCAAAGCCTAAGCATATCATATACATGAACACTTTCTCAGACTTTGCTTAGAACTTTTCTGCCTTTTTTAGGTATAGGTCTCTAGTTCACAGCAATCTGAGGAGCAGCACATTGGAACTGTATGTGGGTGTTTAGGATGAAGGTAAAAGGATGGGATTACTGCTAGAGGCAGCCAGGCTTATAACAGGGAGAAATGGGTCTGGCCATGGAGCCAGCCTCAGTAGGACTTTTTAAAAATATATTGTATGTAGAGACCAGCAGATGGCATAATGGTTACATTGCTGGACGCACACATGACTGATCACAGTTCAAGTCCTGGGCCCAGTAGCTTTAAACTCATGCCAGGCATATATGCTTGTGTGCCCAAAATCCTGAGAGGAGATTGGAGGAGAAGGGATTATGGTGTGGCCAGCTCTCTGTTGGGTGATTTCTTGTTTTCTGTCTGTCTCTCTTGGGTGAGCACATGTGCCCTACAGCAAAAAAGAACTCTTAAAAAAAATTATATATATGTGTGTGTGTGTGTGTGTATGTGTGCGTGCGTGTGTGAATTCCATTTTCTAATGATGCATGGCCCAAGGAGAAAATATTAATTGGGACAAACCTGAGATTGCAAGTATGGTGCAATGATTGTAAGTAATTATATGAAAATCGATGCGATGAAATTGCATTTTTTCCTTAGGAAATCTGAAGTGCCATCGAAAGTCACTGTTAGTGTGGATTCATAGGACTGAGATCTGGAGGAAAAAAAATTAATCAATGGAAATGACAGACTGAGATTGAATCTTAATATAGCTAATCTGGTAGCATTTTACTCCTATTTTATTAGGGTTTAGGGAGAACAAATAATAGTTCTCTAATATAAGGAGAGTTCAAAAGTTCATGTAAAATATGTATGACAAAAGGACTGCATGGATTTTACACATTTTTGCACCAAAATAAACTTGTATTTTAATTCCATTTTCTAAGACCTTTTTTTTTTTAAAGATATTTTTTACTATAGGATGCATGTGCTTGCTGGAGAAAGACAGAGAGAAACAGTGGAAGAGAAAGTGAGAAGTCACCCCCGCAGAGGGGCTGGCCACACTGCAATCCCTTCTCTGTTCTCCTCTCGGGATCTTGGGCATGCACACACATGTATCTAGCATGAGTTTCAAGTCTCTGAACCACAGTCAGCCATGTGGAAGTCCAGCACCTTAACCACTGAGCCACCTGCTAATCCCTTCCATGAACTTTTAAAAGTCTCTTTGTATATAAATGTATTATGTGGGGAAAAAGGTAAATCTCATATTAATTCCCTATTTTTTAAATAGTTTCACTACCTAGTCAAGGGCAAATAGGTAACTTGGGGAAATAAGTGGGCATTAATTATTACCAGCCCAGAATTTCCTTCAGAACACAAAGGATGGTTCTTGGATTTTTTTCTTACTATTCATCTTTCATGACGTGTTAACTCAGGGAAGTCACTTTGCCCTAGATTTTAATTATTTCAGACTGACTGCTTCCTTCTGCCAAGTGCCACACCATTCACTCCTCTTGCTTGATATTTGTAAGAGTCCTGTTTTGTCATGTGACTGTTAGAAAAGTCTGCACTACTCAGAATTGTTCTTAAATGCTGTTAATTAAGTGAATGTTCAACTGTCAAAGAGGTGAGTTCCTAGTGAAGTGATCAAGGGCATAAATAGAAAGCTGAATGAAGTGAGGCAATTTCTGTAATGTATTTGGCTTCATATTCCTTTCTTACAAAATGTTCCAGAAAGGTATGCTTTTCATAGTATTTGAACACAATTTACCCAACTGCATTAGTCAAGTGAGTGAGTGGTTGTCTTAGATCAGCGTTAAAAACACAGAGTTGCCAAACTGCTTTAACTGTTAATCTCTGATAACATCTTAAAGGCAAGTTGATTCCCCGACTTAATGTGTCACTGATAATGTCCATGTGGTAACTATTTGGGGTGTGGTAAGATTGTCTTTATGAATCATTATTGTGTGTATCTTGCTTCTATGACAGTATTTTATTTTTTCATGTTTTTGCTAAAGGGTGTGTGCACTTGCCAGAGAGAGACAGAGAAGTTGAGAAATCACCCCGCTTGGGGAATGGCCACACTGCAATCCCCTTTTCTCCTTTCTTCTCTCAGGATTCTAGGCACACACCCACATGTGCCTGGCATGACTTTCAAGCCATGGGGTGAGACTCAAACTACAGGGTTGGCTGTATGGGATCCAGCACCCTAACCACTTGCTGGACCTATGACAGTATTTTAAAACACCCTTATCAAGAATGTGGTAGGAATAGGCTACTTTGAAAATATAATACCCACTTTAAGCCCCCCAAAAATTAAATATGTATTAATTCAGTAAGGTAAGCAGTGATTCCAGAGTGAGTAGTAAAATTACTTAAAAATTGGGATTAGAAGATGGCATAATGGTTACATTGCTAGACTTCCATATAGTGGACTGCAGTTCAAGTCCTGGACCAGGCAGCTTAAAATTCACACTGAGTGCATGTGCTTGTGTGCCCAAAATCCTAAGAGAAGAATGGAGGAGAAGGGACTGTAGCATGGCCATACCCCAGGGAGTGACTTGTCTCTTTCTGTCTGTCTCTCTCTCTCTGGCAAGCACATACACCATATAACAAAAATCTCTCTTAAAAAAAAATAAAGAAATACAAATGTTTTGAAATCGTATAAATTATTCTTGCCTAATTATTACAGTGGTAATACTTTATTATGCATTAATTTTATAGTAACATTTATTTTAAAACAGCATTTTTTTTCCTTTTAAAATAGTTTCTATTTCGCACTTTTCAATATTGTAAAGGCTTATTTTTCTCCCAGTCAGATATAATTAAGATTAGTTGATTTATATCAGTTTAGATCTTAGGTTAGAGTATTCAACCCCCCTTCAAAGTGGATATTCCTTATTTATGGATTATTTCTGTCCCCATTTTGTTCTATAAAATAAATTATGAGTGTTCACAATGTTCACAATGCAGACAAATTTAGAAGAAGTTAAAAGAAAATAAAGTTAAAATAAGAAAAGAGCGCAAAGGGAAAATAAGGTTAAGAAAAGAAAAGGTTTAAGATTGGTGCACAAAGTGTATACCGTGAAGTACTCTATTTGGCTATAAATTCTGTTAGTAAACTTGAAGATAAAAGCATGGTCACCAAGTACAGGGGGTCATACTTTTATGTGCTTGAATATCTTTTGTAAGCATCCCACTATCCCCTTATAAATCTCTCTCGTTACTTATAGAGATTCTCAAAGGAGGTGGCCTAGGAGCAGGAAGAGAAAAGAGAGATGAGAACTTGGGAGAATGAGGAAGTTTGAAAGCACGTCCAATTCTGGTCTATGTTCCAAGGCGGCTATTTCCACTGTAAGACTCATTAATTTATAGGATTCTCAAAAAATCCCAAGATTAAACAGAAAGGAATTGTTCAGGGAAGTACCATTATTCCTGGTACTGACACCAAAACAGATTTCTCCTGTGGACCCTCTCAGTGCCAAGTCATGTGGGCACTCTTAGTGGTATTCACAACAATCTTGTCACAGCCAGGTGAAAGGATAGTGTAAGCACTGGCAGTAAAGAAGTCAGAGCAGGGTATGACCTTGAGAGGTGCCTCTGAAGGTACTGAACAGACCTCAATAACTGAGTAGCACTAATACTCTGAAGTTGGTCAGAAGACTTGGTAGCAGGCCGTCTGTCCTTTGACCCCTTTCAAAAATGTGTGAACTGGTTCACTTCAGAACTATGATAACCCATGGCAGTACTAGACCTTGTTTTAAAAACGTATAATTTATCCAGCCACAGTGGTGCTCACTGCCAAGATGCTGTGCTCCATAGACTGGAACCACATGGAAAGACATGGCTTGATTCCCATTTCGACCTAAAAGCTGGGCAATGGTGTGGACCTATAATCCCAGCAGCTCAGGAGGTTGAGGCAGATGGATTACAAGCCTGAGGTTGGCCTAGGCAGCATAGTGCAACCTGTCTGAAAGGAGCCATGCATGATGTTGCACATCTGTGCTCCCAGCTACTGAGGCAGAATGATTGCAACAACAAAAACAAAATTAAGTTCACTACAGTCCTTAAGCTCTTGTAAAAAAGCACATATCCTGGAACGAGCAGGTGGTGTAGTGGTTAAGACTCAGGACACCCACATGGCCAACTGCAATATGAGTCTTGGACCTGATGGTTTCAAAATCATGCCAGGCATGTGTGTGTGTGAGCCCAAAGTCCCGGGAGGAGAATGGAAGAGGAAGGGATTGTGGCGTGGCCATCCCCCGTGGGGGGTTATTTCTCACTTTCCCTCTCACTGTCTCTCTCTGGCAAGCTTATGGCAAAAACCTATTTTTTTTTTTTTTAAAAAAGGCATATATCCTTAGTAGTTAGCACTTTGAAGAGATATTTGCATGATTTCCAGTATCAGAATTGCCTTTGATATTTATTAAATAACTACACTGAGTACTTGTAATGATTTGAATATTTATCCTCTCCAAAATTCATGTTGAAACTTAATCCCTAAAAAAACAGTCCCAAGAAGTGAGGTCTTTGGGACTCAGGTCATCAGGCTGTGAGGACTCTGTCCTCATGGATAGAACTAGAACCCTTACAAAAGAGCTTGAGGGAGAGATGTCAGCTCTTTAAAAAAATATATTTATTTTACACACTCAATCAGTATACATCACTTAGCTTGTAAAGTGAATTTACCCAACATTAATATGCTTCACTCCAGTCCAGTTCAGGATACTATACAAATTACCATCAACAGATAATCCATTTCTGTGTCCCGTAAATGTTTTTCCTCTTTATTTTTCTCCTTAATTTCTTTCCTAATACTCTCCCCCCTTTTCCCACCCTCTTCTTTGACTGTCTCCAGTATCTCTCAACATTTTCCGTGCTTCTATATCCTCTAACCTTTCCGTTTCCACCATACAGTGCAGGTAGTCAGTATATGTTAAGGGGAGACAGAACAATAGCCTGACTTGCCTTACTCAGCAGTAAATCTTCATATTAGTCCACTTTCTATCAAATGCCAGGATCTTGTTTTGGAGAAGAGATTGGGGCTAGGGGGGTGGTGATTTCTCACTTTCTGTCTCTCTGTCTCTCTAGCAAGTACATGTGCCCTATAGCAAAAATCTCTCTATTGGAAAAAAAAAAAAAAAAAGATCAGTCCTTTCGCCTTTCTGTCTCTTCTACCACACAGCATTCAGATTAGCATCTTGGAAGCAGAGAATAGGGCCTTCACCAGACACTAAACTTGCTGGTGCCTTCATCTTGAACTTTACAGCTTCTAGAATTATGGAGAAATAAATTTCTGTTCTTTAAAACTACCCAGTCTTGGGCATTTTGTCATACTGGCACAAATGGACAGTACTATTTCTTTAATGTGAAAAATAAAGTTGCAAACTCAACCTAATATCATTTAGTTGAATCCACAGAATATTTTCCTCCTCACTCATTTTTTTTCTGAAATCGAATACCTAGAAGTTAGTTGTATATGTGAAGTTATAGAATTAGCCTAAATGGAAACTTTCCAATTATAATAAGTCTTCCCTCTCTCTCAAAAGAAAAGATCTATGCATATGATATTATGGATGGCAGGGAAATTTCTTAAAGAATTGATTACCTGTTCAGGAAAGAGATAAAAGGTCATTTTACTGGCTTAAAGTTTGGAAGGTAAATGGAAACAGCAGTTCCCTTCAAGTGAGCCAAAATAACTGCAAAATATACATACAGGGTTTTAGCAGAATGAGTCTTTCAGCAAAATAAGAACTTAAAAGTGAAAATCTCAAAGCCACAGCATTTCCCTGGTTCTGAAAACAGATACATATGCCAGATTCTTTATTACTTTCTAGTATGTTCTGAGAACTCCATTTCAATATCCATGACCTGATTACCACTCTGACATGTGATCAGGAGGAGAAAATGTCATAATGTTTGACTCCTTACTCTTTTCTTTCTAATTTAGCCCTGACTTTCAGTGACTTACTTTCAGTAAGAATGGCACGCTGTAGGCATTAGCCAGCTCCTCTCCCACACCTATACACACACACACATACACACACACACAAAGCTCTGTTCATGTTCATCCTGTTCATGGTCCTAATACTGACCATGACCATGGAGAAAGAACCAAAAAGTTTACTTTGTTTGTTTTTTTTAATTCTTCCTTTCTTTTTTTTTTTTTTTTTGAGAGATTTTTTCACTACAGAGCGCGTGCGCTCGCCAGACAGACAGAGAAGAGAGACATAGAGACAGAAAGCGAGACGAGAACCCCCCAGAGGGGATAGTCATGCCACAATCCCTTCTCCTCCATTCTCCTCCTGGGATCTTGAGCACGCACGCACATGTGCCCAGTGTGAGTTTCAAGCCCGTGAGTCTGGGACTCAAGCTGCAGTTCAGCCATATGAGAGCCCAGTGACATAACTACTACGCCATTTGCTGGTCTATTATTAACTTCTTCATACTACAAAGTGCCGCATCTATAAAACATTTTTTCTAGGGAACCCCTCGGGGGGGTGATTTCTCGCTTTCTGTCTCTAATGTCTCTCTCTGTCTGTCTGGCGAGCGCACGTGCCCTATAGTGAAAATCTCTCCAAAAAAAAAAAAAAAATTTTTTTCTAAAAACTAAAAAAAAAAATATATAGTTAGACTTACTCAGTCTTGTTTGAAGAGGGGAAAAAACATGATCTTTTTTTGATTGCTGAGAGAGAAAATGTTAGTATTTTTCTATTTTTATTCCTTTTTCAAAAACATGTAATATTTGTTTCTGCTACTTAGTGTCCCAGTGTTGCCCAGTCATTTTATGACTGGGTTAATCTTGTTTGTGAGTGCCTGTTTTGGAGAATCAGCCTGCATTTTGGATTTTCTTTTTCCATTTCCTTAGTAGTGGGGTAGGAAGGTACTGGTAAAAGGAGAAATTGATGGACCAACAGATGGCGTGATGGTTAAGGTGGTGGACTCTGACATGACCTACTGCACTTTGAATCCCAGACATGGCAGCTTGCTTTCTCACTTCCTCTCTCTCTCTCTGTCTCTGGTGAGCACACATGTCCTATAGCAAATTGCAATAATAATAGTAATAATAAGTAAAATAAAATAAATATTTTAAAGGGTATTTTAAAAAGGAGAAATTGAAATAATTAGTATAGGGACAGTTAAGGTGCTGGAATCCAACACGGCTGACTGTGGTTTGAGTCCCAGATCTGGCAGCTTGCTTTCTCACTTTCCCTTTCTCTCTCTCAATCTCTCACTGATAAAATTTAAAAAAAAAATAAAATAGGGACCAGCAGATAGCATAATGGTTACGTTGCTGGTCTCCCACTTAGTCAGCCACGGTTTGAGTCCTGGACCCAGCAGCTTAAAACTTACACCAGATGCATATGTGTGCAAGCCTAAGATCTAAAGAGGAGAATGGAGGATAAAGGATTGCAACTATTCTCCGTGGGGGGTGATTTCACATTTTCTGTCTCTCTGTCTCTTTCTGTTTCTCAAGCAAGCACATGTGCCTTATAGCAAAAATCTCTCTAAAAAAAATAAAATAAAATATTTTAAAAATAAGATTAGTACAAACTTGTTCAGAGCAGCTCTTTTGCTATGTCTCAAGTAATCAAGAAGTTGTTGCTATACAACTGTTAACACCAGTTACCTCCAAAAGGAGGGTTATATGGAACATGGGCTTTAGATATTATGTATTTGTGTAGTGTTAAAGTTTTTTTTAAATGAGATTTAAAAAGTAATTTGGAAAGGATTAAAAGTTTAATTTTAGAATCAGTGGAAATGCAAGAAAAGAACTTAACACTTTCTGTGGTTAGAAATGCTTTAGAACTTGAGAGCATTTTTCCATACTTGATACATTCAGAACTTTTGATTATTTTGCAGTAATTTTGTTTGGCTGTACCTGTGTTTTTCACTAGTTTAGGAGTACTAGTGAAATTTTTACTTTTGCCCAGTTATTTTGTGTAATTGCAGTGATTTTGAAGATTCTTTGGAATTTTCTGATCATTGTTCCAAGTGTGTAATTCTTTAACAAGATTATAAATATATTGTAGGCAGAGACCACTTTTTATGTATTTCTCACAAGAAATATGGCTCTTTGAGTGTGTTGCTGTAAAAAAGAAAAGTGAGAA
>NW_006159844.1:5417476-5418279 GCF_000334495.1 Tupaia belangeri chinensis | reverse complement strand
CTTTCCCTATTATTTCTTTTTTCTGCTACTTCCTGTGATTTCTTTCTTTCTATGGCTTTTCTATTGTTCCGTAGCCTCTCAGCTTTCCCCCGGAGATTACTTATCTTTGTGTTCTTCCTCCTTTAATTTACCACCTTCTTACTTAGACCTGCCAACTGGATGAAACCAATCTCTAGATACTCCCTTGCGTGCAGCATGGTCACAAGTCCAAATGAGAGTGTCATTGTAACCACTAACCTGTATGCTTTCTAACTCCAGTAGGGAGCAGCTCTACTCTTTTGCCCCACTGCCTGTCTTCTCGCCCTAAAAAACTGCAAGTTTAAGCTCTTAGTCTTGCTACTTCTTTGGAAATTAGGATATTCTAAGAGATAGTGACAGAAGGAATAAATAAAATGCTTGTAGAGCTTTATTTCCAACCTTATGCCATTTTAGATACCATAAAATATGTCCTTTTGTCTTCCCATGTGTGTTCCTATTTTTATTTCAGTGTGACATACACAAGACAAACATTTGTTTTATATAACTCAAACCAAAAAGGTTTTATTATATAAACAGTTTATTTGACAGAGTTTAAATTCAGCATAGTCTTTTTCTAGTGACTATGACTACTTCGTTATCTTTTACAAACCAACAAAAATAAATTTAATTATCTATGACCGAATTTATTTCAACAAATATTAGCAACTATTATATGGTTCTGGAAATGACCATATATGGTCTTTGTCCACAAAAAACTTACAACTTAGAAAAAATGGTTAGAATAAACAAAAATAAGAGGGAGAATATATTATTAATTTGTAGGG
>NW_006159844.1:5415635-5417445 GCF_000334495.1 Tupaia belangeri chinensis | reverse complement strand
ATGACATGTTTTTCTATGCAAAAATCCATCATGACTTTCCAGACAACTCAATATTACCATAAGTGAGGTACAGAGAAGGAAATTAGCAAAGGCTTAAAAAAACAGGTGGCATTTGAGATGAACTTCATCAAGTAGAGTTAGTGGGGGAGGGGGAGTATTCTAAGCAGAGACAGTAGTTTGAGCCTTTAGTGTTCAGAGGCAGAAAACAGGATACTTGAAGAAAAGTGAATAGGCCACTATTTGCCAGAGGATAGCTTACTTGTTGGGTAGAAGTGGAAGAGGAGGCTGAAAGGGTTGGTTGTGGCCATGGTTTGGAGTACAGTACTTTAAATACCATCTTGAAAGTTTGAGTTTTCTTTCATTCATCTAACAGGTGGGAGATAGGATGGTAATCACAGATATGATCACTGTTCCCATTCATGGAGATTAGGGCCTGACATTAATGTAATAATCACAAATGCATGTAAATTGCGATATGATAAGTGATACCAAAACAACAACAACAGTAACAAAGATTACATGGTGCTATGAAGGCATTTAAGGAAAAAAAAAATGATCTAGACATTGAGATCAGAGAATGGCCTTGAAGAAATACCAACTGAGTTGAGATCAGAGGGATGAGTGAGGATCCACTAAATAATAAAATGTGGCAAAGAAGGGTGGGAAGAGTGGTTTACGTAGAGGAAATATAATGTGCAAAGACCCTACAATAGGGAGGAACATGGCAAGTATAAGGGACTGAGATTGCTAAAGAAAGCATAGGCTGAAAGGGGCTGGATTTTGTAGACTTTAAGAATGTGTATCTCTATTCTAAGAGTGACAAGAAGCAGAGACTTGACATAATCAGGTTTGTATTTTGAAAGTATAATTATGGGGAGCAGCAGGGGGCATGCTGGTTGAGATACTGGACTCCTACATAGTCAACTGTGGTTCAAGTCCCAAAACTGAAACTTGAAAATCATCCCAGGTTCATGTGCGTGTGTGCCCAAAATTGTGATAGGAGACTGGAGGAGAAGGGGTTATGGCATGACCATCCTTCCTCCCCACCTCTAGGGGGGGATTTTCTCTTTCCCTCTCTCTGTCTCTCCCCAGTGAACACACACACCCTATGGCAAAAACCTGAAGAAGAAAAAAAAAGTATGATTCTGACTCTTAAATAAAAGAATTCAGAAGAGGGGTCTGGGTAGAAGATAGACTTTTTTACTCAAATGCTATGGTGTTAATTGAAACTGTATGGCATGAAAGGAGAAGGGACAAATTCTAGGACTGAACTTTAAGGAACTCCCATACTTAATTCATATAGAAGAGGATAAGCTTGCAGAGGAGACAAAGCAGTGGCCACAGAGGCGGAGGTAAACTGCAGCATGTTATTATGGTAGTCAAGGGAAGAGTGTTTCATATGGCAGGCAGAAGATATATGGTTAAATACTACAGAAATGTCAGGCAGTGAAGACCAGGAAATGCCATTGGATTTTATTGTATAGAGGTCACTGGTAACCACAGAGAGAGCTATGGAGGTATAAGGAAGGGACCAGGTGAAGGGAAGTATCCAGATTGGAGTGAGTTGAGGAGGAAAGAAAATTGAGACAATGAAGTGGGATGGGTAGAAATAGGTCAGTGTCCAGCAAGGGATGAGACCACTGGTTGAGTGAGCAAGTCTGAAAACAAATGGAGGAGAACGAGGTGAGGGCTTGAGGCTGACTATGAAAGAGAAAAGGAGTGAATGATGATGTAGGGTATTTGAGAAGGTGACAGGATTCGAAGCATAGGTAGAGGAATTAGCCTCAAGTAGGAAATATGAAGGGAAAGA
>NW_006159844.1:5399403-5415604 GCF_000334495.1 Tupaia belangeri chinensis | reverse complement strand
ACAGATACTCTCCAAGAGAAGATGTTATTTGACTACATCTTGAAGGATGTATTAGTCCTTTAATGCACTTGGAGAAATATTGCTTTAAAGCCTAATTGTCTTCTGATCCAACTTATCAATTATTTCTATTCACCTGTTATATGAGAAGTCATAACAGATATTCAAAATTAATTCTTCAGTGTATTCTACATTTCTTTTAGAATAAACTAAAAGTAATTTTACACAGTAAAATACACTGTACTTTCTTAGGATTAAAAGCAAAGAAATTATATACTAATGTACGTTTTAACCTTATTCAATTTGGCTTGATCTTGCCACTAATAATATTTCGATTCTAATCTAAGGATTTTTTTATTGAGAGAGGTTTTCACTATAGGGCGCGTGAGCTCGCCAGACAGACAGAGACATAGAGACAGAAAGCAAGAAATCACCCCCCAGGGGGGATGGTCATGTTGCAATCCCTTCTCCTCCATTCTCCTCTCAAGATCTTGGGCACACATGCACATGTGCCCAACATGAATTATAAGTTGCCAGGTCCGGGACTTGAACCATGTTTGACTACTTAGGTGTCCAGTGACATAGCCATTTTGCCATCTGCTGGTCTCAGGATTTTTTTTTTTAATAGAACTTGTCATATAGCATTGAGGCAATAACAACAACACAACATTTTGCTTTGAAAATAAATTTATTTATTGAATTGGTTCATTACATTATGAACCACTGGGGACCAGCAGGTGGCATAGTGGTTGAGGTGTTGGACTCCCACATGATCGACCACAGTTCAAGTCATGGACATGGCGGCTTGCTTTCTCACTTTCTCTCTCTCTCTCTCTCTCTCTCTCTCTCTCTCTCTCTTTTTTTCTTTGGGGGGCACGTGCGCCCCTCTCTTTCTCTCTGGGGAGTACATGTGCCCTATAGCAAATTAAGAAATAATAGTAAATAAAATTAAATATTTTTTTAAATTTCTGAACCATTTATAATGTATATCTTATATAGTTATCTTAAGCTTTATATTTCACAAATTCTATTATCTCTCTTAATCTGGCAACCACAAAAAACTTCCTGCAGAGAAACAGCTTATATTTTTAGGTAACACTCTATTTACTTACCATTCTCCTTTGAAAGCTTTTTCTTCCATTTTACACCTTTGTTAAAGGTGCTATTCATGTCATGTGGTCACATTACTGGAAAGTAATGTTGGGAAGAAGACTTGTGAAAGATGAGAAAAAAATTTTTTCTGCTGAAAAAGAAATGGGTCAGTGAGACCACAAGACTTAACGTTTAGTTTTATGTCCTCAATTTGAAGGTATGTGTCAAAACTTCTATCTCCCTAGCCACGAAGTTACCTCTTAAGAATTTTGTTCAGTTTCTTTAGTCACATTCTAACCACTTAATGATTTTAACATATTTTTGAGAGCTATTGCTGTGCTACGAAGATATTAAATTCCTTTAGCCTATCTCCACGTACCCCAGCTACATTGAGTTGGACATTCTAATCATTTTATTCATGAAGTATTTTTTGAGAGCCTTATTGTTTTTTAAACCCTATGCTGGTTGTGTTTGAAGTACAAAGATGAAAGAAGCAGTTTTTATCTTTAAGAGTTTTGTAATCTCTTAAGGGAAATAAGAAAAAATGATAAACGTTCATCATAGAAGACAGAATATGATTAACATGTTAATTGTACTAATAACTATGTACAGGAACTGCAAGTAACATTTCTTACATTTTCCTGTAATTCAAACTCGTCTATCTGTCCACTTGTTCAGGAATATTACAGTTTTATGGTATTTCCAGTTAGTTTACATAATGGCCCCAACATCTTTTCGTTTTTCTTAGTTTTAGTTAGCTTTTTTTTTTTTTTGGAGAGGTTTTTGCTATAGGGTGCATGCGCTCACTAAGGAAGACAGAGACAGAGAGACAGAAAGCGAGAAATCACCTCCCCCCAGGGGAGATGGCCACACCACAATTCCCTCTCCTCTATTCTCTTCTCGGGATCTTGGGCATGCACGCACACGTGCCTGGCGTGAGTTTAAGCCACTGGGTTCAGGACTCGAACCACAGTTGACTACATGGGAATCCAGCAACATAGCCATTATGCCAACTGCTGGTCCCTCAGTTAACATTTTTATTAAGAATTTCATATGTGCTAACAACTGTTCTATGTATCTTATATATATTATCTCATTTAATCCTCACAATAATTTTATAAGGTATTATTTTCATTGCACAAATATAGAAACTAAAGATTAGGGTTCAGGAAATCCACCAGTGATAAATTCACAGCCAACAAATACCAAACCCAGGATTTGGACAGCAATGCCTGAGCCTTAATGACATTTTATTATTTTCTCTGTCTATGGACCTGGGCAACTTTCTACATATCATCTCTATTAACAGAGAAAAGCAGCTTCACTAGTGGAATAAAAATTTTCAGTCGTTTGGGGTTTTTTAAATTGCCAGAGTGTATGTGCACTGCCAAAAAGAGGCAGAGAAGAGGGGTGGGGGTAGAGAGAAAGCACCCTTCAATCAGGCATGGGTTTATTTGTTTTAATTAAGTATTGACATTGTTTTTAAATTAAAAATAGGCTATCAAACAGTTCAGGCTTTTCTTGTTACCATAGTTTTGTGACTTTATACACACAGCTTCTTTAGTTTGGCTAATTTCTTCTTACCCTTCAGGGCTTGGCTAGGGAATCCCTCCAGAGAATTTTCCCTAATCCCTCTTCCATAGCGGAGAGGTTTTTGCTATAGGGTGCATGCGCTCACTAAGGAAGACAGAGACAGAGAGACAGAAAGCGAGAAATCACCTCCCCCCAGGGGAGATGGCCACACCACAATTCCCTCTCCTCTATTCTCTTCTCGGGATCTTGGGCATGCACGCACACGTGCCTGGCGTGAGTTTAAGCCACTGGGTTCAGGACTCGAACCACAGTTGACTACATGGGAATCCAGCAACATAGCCATTATGCCAACTGCTGGTCCCTCAGTTAACATTTTTATTAAGAATTTCATATGTGCTAACAACTGTTCTATGTATCTTATATATATTATCTCATTTAATCCTCACAATAATTTTATAAGGTATTATTTTCATTGCACAAATATAGAAACTAAAGATTAGGGTTCAGGAAATCCACCAGTGATAAATTCACAGCCAACAAATACCAAACCCAGGATTTGGACAGCAATGCCTGAGCCTTAATGACATTTTATTATTTTCTCTGTCTATGGACCTGGGCAACTTTCTACATATCATCTCTATTAACAGAGAAAAGCAGCTTCACTAGTGGAATAAAAATTTTCAGTCGTTTGGGGTTTTTTAAATTGCCAGAGTGTATGTGCACTGCCAAAAAGAGGCAGAGAAGAGGGGTGGGGGTAGAGAGAAAGCACCCTTCAATCAGGCATGGGTTTATTTGTTTTAATTAAGTATTGACATTGTTTTTAAATTAAAAATAGGCTATCAAACAGTTCAGGCTTTTCTTGTTACCATAGTTTTGTGACTTTATACACACAGCTTCTTTAGTTTGGCTAATTTCTTCTTACCCTTCAGGGCTTGGCTAGGGAATCCCTCCAGAGAATTTTCCCTAATCCCTCTTCCATAGCGCCCCACACACACCTTGCCCCCAGCTCCCACCAGGTCCTCTTCTGTCTGGGTACTTGGCCTCTCCTGTGTCCTCTCTGAGGAGGCTGCTGTCATCTCTGTCATAGCACCAGTCACACAATTGCAATGACCTTGATGGTAGGGACTGTTCTTTGTTTTAGAAATATCAACATTCAGGGGACTGGCAGGTACGGTTGTGGTTTAAGGTGCTGGCTTCCTGGGACCAGCAGTTAGCATAATGGCTATGTCGTTGGATCCCACATAGTCGACCACTGTTCGAGTCCCAGACCTGGTGGCTTAAAACTCACACCGGGCACATGTGTGTGCGTGCCCAAGATCCCGAGAGGAGAATGGAGGAGAAGGGATTGCGGCGTGACCATCCCCCCTGGGGGGGTGATTTCTCGCTTTCTATCTCTCTGTCTGTCTCTGTCTGTCTGGTGAGTGCACGTGCCCTATAGCAAAAACCTCTCCAAAAAAAAAAGAAAGAAAAGGTGCTGGCTTCCCAGTTGGCCGGCTGCAGTTTGAGTCCTGGACCTGGTGGTTTGCTTTCTTACTTTCCCTTCCTCTCTGGTCAAATTGAAAAATAATAATAACAGATGGAATAATTAAATAAATAATTCTTTTTAAAATAAAAGAAATCTCAACATTCAGCACAGTGTTGGCATGTGGTTTAAGTACACAAAAATGTTGAATGTGCGTTTGATTTGAAGTGTGTTTTCAGACTTCTAGAATGTTTGGCGATGCCCTTTAGTCTGCCCTTTCATCTGTGCTTTTGCTCCAGAAGTTACCACACATGGCTAGGATCATGCTGCTTATGATGGACAGTGTCCCTTTTTGTCCTCCAGTCTTTCTAATGAATAGGAGTGTTTATCATGCTGAAACCTTGAGGTCATCAACTGGAAGAGGAGTGAGGGAAGCTGTTAGTGAATTTCCTGAACGGGGAGGATGCTGTCATCCTGCTTCCTTCCTGCCACTCCCACCCTCAGTGAGAGGGTGGCCAAGCGTAAGAGTTAGTAGGAAGACGGTCACACTAACATTAATCCTGAGTTTCTCAGTAGCTTACTGGTTACTGATTGTGACTTCTGATTTGAGTACTAGCCAGGTCTCTTCTGTTCAGGCCTGTATTACTTTATACAACTTTGTATTCCTACCAACCAGCACCAGATTTCAACTTTGCAACTCAAGATAATAGAGCATTCCTAGCTGTTCACCCTTAACCTGGAATCAGTCTCTCTTCCATCATAGTGTACTCACCAGGAATACCATCATATGTCAGAAGGCAGGAGAACTGCACGCTGCCCATTCCACCTCCACCACCACTGTTTATTAACTTCGTGACCTTACATAAGATAATGAGCTTCTCTGATTCTTAATTGTCTCCTTTTTGAAATGGAAGTGCTAAGATTTATATTACACCAGCTGGTGGCAGGGTGGGTAAGGTGGATGGATCTTACATGGCCAACTGTGGTTCGAGACTTAGACCCAGCAATGTGGAAAACACACCAGGTATGCATGTGCGTATGCCCAAAATCCCGAGAGGAGAATGGAAAAAGGGGACTGTGGCATGGTCATTTCCCCTGAGATGCTTTCTCACTTTCCCTTTTTCTTTCCCTCTATCTGTGTCTTTCTCCAGTGAGCACACATGCCCTATAACAAATTTAAAAAAATTTTTTTAAAGATTTGTGTGGCACCAGCAGATGGCGAAATGGTTACATCCCTGGACTCCCACGTAGTCAACCGTGGTTCAAACTCAGGATCCAGCAGCTTAAAACTCATGCTGGGCACCTGTGTACCCAAAATCCCAAGAGGAGAATGGAGGAGAAGGGATTGTGGCATGGCCATTCCCCGTAGGGGGGTGATTTCTTGCTTTCTGTCTCTCCATCTCTGTCTCTCTCTGTGTTTCTCTCTAGCAAGCACATGCACCTATAGCATTAATCTCTCGAAGAAAAAAAAAGATTTGTGTTACTGATATCATGTGGCTAAACTGGATTGTTTCTTAAAGTCCATGCATAATTTAGATGAAGTATTTATCAGTTCTAATGTTCACTTACAATGCTGAGTAGGTTTCTCCTCTGTAGAGATTATACATTATTCATTTGTTTGTCATTTAGCAGTGTTGTAATCTAACATATGAACTGCTTATCACATTCAGTGTTTTGATTTTAACTCCTAAAGTTTCCTGATAGTAGGATGATGATGATGATTATATCACATGAAAGCCTTTCTTTTTACATTTTTCTTCCCAAGGTGGTTGTGTTTCTTTTATTTATTTATTTTTTCTTTAAGGGTAACAGCCTAATATGCCAAACAAATGTATATAGCTAGGCATTTTACATAAGGCTGTCAGAGTCCTTTGGGCATGCACCTACATTTATCTCAAATCAATATGTGAGATAAATTCTGACATGTCATTGCCTAAACTCTTTGTTCTCAAAAGAAAGTCTTCAGTTTAGAATTGAAATACCTTATCTTCTCCTTTACTAAAGCCATACTTCCTGAAGACAGAGATGAGACAACAGAAATTAAGAACTGTAGTAGTCATGAAAAAAGAAGAAAAAAAAACTTCAGTATTACCATAAATATATTAATTGTTCATTGTTTTATTCACCATCAACAAAGAAACTGCAAAGAGTACATTTTAATAGTAGAGGTGTAACAGATCTCCTAACCCCCCAATTTCTACTGTCCCTTTTTCTACTGTTTCATGTTCATACAGCCTCCTTTTTCAACAAGTTATTATGAAAAATTTCAAAAATGCAACAAAGTTTAAATAATTTTATAGTGAACACCTGTATGTATGTGTGTGTGTATATATATATATACATCTTTTGATTCTATCGTTAAATTTTCTTTATTCTTGCTTTATCAGGTTCCTATATATTTGTCTATGCATTCGTTAACCATGTGAGTTTTTTAATGTGTTCAGTAGTAGATTGCAGATGTCTGTGTCTGTACCCATTCCACTTTTTTTTTAAAGAATTATTTATTTACTTTTATTCATTCATTTTATTTTAATTTGACCAGAGAGGTACACAGAGAGAGAAAGAGGGAAAGTGAAAAAGCAGGCCACCAGGTCTAGGACTCGAACCATGGTTAGCCATGTGGGAGTGTCCAGCACCTTAACCCCCATGCCACCTGCTGGTCCCTCCACTTTTTTTTTTTAAGGATTATTTATTTAATCTTATTTTTTACTTTTTTTTTTCCTACAGGGCATGTGTGCTTACCAGAGAGAGACAGAGAGAGAGAGGGAAAGTGAGAAAGCAAGCCACCAGGTCCAATACTCAAACCACAGTCAGCCATGTGGGAGTCCAGTGCCACAACCATCACGCCATCTGCTGCTGGTCCCCCATTCCAGCTTTGGTCAGTGTATTTCTGCCAAAACTGACTGATCTCAAGTATGTAGTCATGACCACCTTTTCTGATTGACTTGTGCAAGGCTTAACCAATATAACTAGCCTTATTAACAACAGTGCTGTCAGCTTGTACAGAGTGGTTTTTACAGAGTAGACTAGTGACGTTCTAGAGTAACATTTTAGAACAGCACAAATAGAAATATAAAATGATTTTAAGTGTTCTATATCACATTAAAAAAGTTAGGAGAGGTGACATAGTCTTAAATTGTATTTAATACAACACATCTAAAATGTTATTTCAACATGTAATTAATAGTTTTAAAACTATTAATGGGCATAGCAGGTGTCATGAAGGTTAAGGCAACTGGATCTCACATAGCCAACTTTGTGGTTTGAGTCTCAGACCTAGTGGCTCAAAAATCATGCTGGGCATGTGTGCATGCATACATTCCCAAAACCTTAAGAGGAGAATGGAGGAGAAGTGACTGTAGCATGTCCATTCTCCTGAGGGGTGATTTCTGACTTCCTCTATCTTTCTCTGTCTTTCCACTCTCTGGCAAGCACATACATCCTATAGCAAACTAAAACAAACAAAAACTATTAATGAAATATCTTATTTTTTTATAATAATTTTTCTAGGAATTTAGTACATCTGAATTCTGATTAGCCATATTTGAAGTGCTTATGTAATTAATGGCTATCATATTGCACAACACAGTTCTAGATCTCAAAAAGAAGTTCATATCTCCTCATAAATTTCCACAATCTGAATATATTGACTTAGCAGTCAAATTTCCTAGTAGTCGTATTTATCACATAAACCCTGATTATACCCTTTCATTTGAGGTCATTGGTTTGGTCCACTTCTCAGCCACTGAGGTCTGAGATTCAAACTGGTCGGCCATGTGAGATCTAGTTCTCTTCTTCTTTTTTTTTTTTTTTTTGGAGAGATTTTAGCCATAGGGCGTATGCCCTCGCCAGACAGACAGAGATACAGAGAGACAGAAAGCGAGAAATCACCCCCCAGGTGGGATGGCCACGCTGCAATCCCTTCTTCTCCATTCTCCTCTTGGGATCTTGGGCACGCACACACACGCGCCCGGCGTGAGTTTTAAGCCACTGGGTCTGGGACACGAACCGCGGTCGACTACGTGGGAGTCCAGCGACATAGCCATTACGCTAACTGCTGGTCCCAGGATCTAGTTCTCTTAACTGCTTGGCTGTGGGGACAGCCCAAGAGCTAATATCTTCAAGTTTCTCTTGTTAAAAATAAAAAATACATGCTAGTGTTAAAATATTAACCAGCACAAAATGATAAAAATAAGGACCAGCTCCATGGCACAGCTGTTGGGTGGTATGCAAAGGGAGCCAGATCCCACATGGCCAATGACAGCTCAAGAACCCCTGGCAACTTGAAAAACACATGCTGGGCATAGATATGTGCCCATTATCCTCACAGTATGGAAAAGTGGAGAAGCAAGGGATTGCGGCATGGCCAGCCCCATCGGAGTGTTCTCTCTCTCTCTCTCTTTCTCTCTGTGTCTCTTTTGTGTGCTCATGCACACACCCTCTGACCCCACTGCCCCTCCCCCCAAAAAAGTTGAGGAATGGTGAAATTACTCTGTATCCTGATTTTGGTGGTGATTAAAGCCCATAGAGCTATACACACACACTCTCACAATTGGAAAAAAGAAATTGATGTTATGATCCATATTTTTACTTTGACTTGAAGAAAAGCCTCTGGCTAAATTGCTAGACTAGTATTTCTATCTCTAAAGTGTGTAAATTCAATCTTTATAAATTATTTGTCAAAAGACATCTTCCTTTTTCCACTAACATAGTGTTTATTTAGCCCTACCCACAGTGGTACAAGTGGGAAAGCAGGACAGCTATACCCTAAGCAGGCCAGGCGTGGTGGCATATGTGCCTGTGGTCCTAGCTGACTAGGAGGGTGGGGCTGGAAGAATCATGGCAAGACTTTCAAATATACAAAAATTCCTGTCTCTCACCCGGTCTCTCGCTCTCTCCTTCATTAAAAATTAAAAAAAATTAACTTTGAATCATGAAGATACTTCATCTTATTGTCTATTTCATCTAAAAATTGGACAAGGAAAAGTCAAAAGTCATATACAGTATATCTTATATACTTCTTTGATGTGTTTGTTTTTGTTTTTAACCTTTCACTCATAGTTAATGAGTGTTGATCTATCCATTGAGAAGACATAGACTAGAAAGTCAGCAGGTATGTCAAGAACAGCTTTGCAGAAAGAGGCCTGTGTTGATAATTATCAATTATCTTTAAAATCAACACATGTGACTGACTGGAGATACCTAAAATGTTGTCCAATTTAGACACTTGATAAATAAGTTAATTTAGATATCTAGATTACTATGATAGGCCTGCTAAACTTCTGAAAAAAAAAAAAAAAGAGTAAATCAGTCCCTTAGTTTTCTCTAGTAAAGCAAGTCACTATAGGCCCCATGTTCACGTTTCATTGCATCTTAATGGGTAATGGTACATGTGATTGGCCTAGGTGCCATAGTGGGACTAGTGAACATTTTTTTACCAGATAATACTGTGAAGATTTTTCTTTTAAAGGTTTTAGGGTACATGGCGCTTGCTGGGTAGAGACAGAGAGAAGGAAAGTGAGAAATCACACCCACCCCCCCAAGAGAATGGCCATGCTACAATCCCCTTTCCTCCATTCTCCTCCTGGGATTTTGGACTCACACACCGAACCTGCAGTGGTTGGGCCAGGAATGAACTTGACCCTCCCGTGTGGCCCCAGCTAACACAGCAACACCTTCCTTCTTGTGCCACCTTGGCTAGTGCTGAAATAGTAGGACTTTACTCCAGAAAAATGTCTCAGTAAGTTAGGTCAATTATGTGGTCATGGATTTTTACAGAAGCACAAACAAATATTGACTCCATTCTCTTTAAGATTTTGTGTTTTAGATTTAAATTGAATATTTTTACTGTTATCTCCTGTTGCTTCTTCTTAGAAGAAAGGTATATTATTATAAAACAAATGCAGAGGATATAAAGTTTTATAAATTTGTTATTATTTGTATCCAGCAGGCAAGAATGGACTTTTTTTGAGAGAGAGATTTTTGCTATAGGGCACATGTAGACAGAGACAGAAAATGAGATATCACCCCCAGTGGGATGGCCATGCCACAATCCTTTCTCCTCCAGTCTCTTCTTGGAATTTTGGGTACGCACACATTCGCCTGGCATGAATTTTTTTTTTTTTTAGAGGTTTTTGCTATAGGGCGTGTGCACTCGCCAGACAGAGAACGACAGAGAGACAGAAAGTGAGAAATCACGCCGCAATCCCTTCTCCTCCATTCTCCTCTCGGGATCTTGGGCACACATGCATGCACACGCATCTGGCGTGAGTTTTAAGCCACCGAGTCCAGGATGCGAACCACGGTCGACTACATGGGAGTCCAGCGACATAGCCATTACGCTATGGCTGGCATGAATTTTAAGCCGCCAGGTTCAGGACTTGAACTATGTAACTATTATGCCAGCTGCTGTTCCCAAATAGTACTTTTAAATGGTTATATGTCCAGAAAACAGACCTTCAGACTTACTAAAGACTGGGAGAGCTTTATTATTTATTTATTTATTTGTTCATTCATTCATTCATTCTTAAAATGTTTATTGAGTAAAGAATAGGCAATCAGGAGTGGGAAAGCTCTGATTAGGAACTGGTATGAGGCTCCATTTCCAGTTCTATTGCTACCTCCCTCATGATATTGGATGATCTCCTCTCCTTTTTGAATTCTAATTTCCTTATTTATAAAATGAAGATATCATACTCTAAAGACTCTTCCAGCTCTAAAAAGTCAGTAATTCAAGCAGGTTCTCTGTGAATAAATATGTATTTCTTCCAAAAGAGAGTGCTACAGTATTTCTCAATGCTTTGGCATTTTGTTGAAAGGAACTGACCAGAGGTAGACTCTCAGCTTAATTTTATGCTTTAACACTCTCAATCTTTAAGAAATAGTGTCTGATTCCTTCAGTTATTTAGACGAGGTGATATAAGCTAATTAGTGATGTTACTGACACTTTTTAAAGCTTTTTTAAGTGATAAAAGTAGTATAGTATGTGTCTATTTTAGAAAATAGTTTCAAAAAGTACAATAAAAAATATGCATAATCCTACCACCCAAATGTACCTGGTTTTATCATTTGGGCATATTTCCACTCTCTCTTTTTCATTTCATTAAGTTTCTTCCCATAAAATTAAACACACACACACACAGCCTTATTTCATTTTGTTTTTGTCTTCTCTTAATCTAGTGAAATCTTTCCCAGAGAATTAAATAAAATTAAACATGTTTTGGAAACCACCATTCTTTTCTAAAACATTATATTCATTCCATATTTTCTTATGAGCATGGATTGTACTCATATTAATCTCTAAAGTAGTCCAAAAAGAAAAAAAATTATCTTTTTTACACTAATCACCTTTATTATTACTCGTAAAACAACTTTGAAGTATTATTTTATACCATAATATTCATCCATGTAAAGTATACAAGGAGACTTACAAAGTTCATGAAAAATGGAATTAAAGTACAAATTTATTTCAGTGCAAAAATATTTTAAATCCATGTTTTTTTGTTGTTGTAAATAAACTTTTTTTTTTTTTTCATTTTAAACAAGAAGTTTATTTAAACAAGACACTTGACTTGAAGGGAAAACTATCTAGGATTCCCTTTTTTTCTTTAAGAGTAATTTACCCGTACTTAAAGACAGATTGCCCTACATGTAACAGCTATGTACAAAAATGTTATAAAATTGTCCTTGGTTTTACAATGATAAATGAAAAACATTAAAATTCTCCAATCAAACAAGGTATGCAAGGATTTTTATGTTTTTTTTTTTTCTTTCTGTTAAAACAGTGAGAGCAAAATAACTTACTGGAATATAAAGATAAGAGCTGAATGACCTTTCCACTGATGGAGAAAGGGGGTATTTTCTCAGAACCAGTATTTGTCCCCATCCCATCTCCATTTGATGTCAATCAAAACACACCATTGACCATTTCGTTGTTTTAAAAACCTGCAGTATGCTCGTGCACACACACCAGTTACTTCATGTGCAGTAAAGGAATGGGGAAGGGAAAATGAAAGAATAGAGAAAACTATACTATAGTGGTCAGGATGTGGTGAAACCAAATTGTGGTTTTCTAATTGAGAATGTATTCTTGGTCTGTAAGAACAGAGTTCTGGAGTAAAGTAGCAGGTTCCCTTTTTAGTAGACACCTCCTGGCTGCTGTTAGAACACATCAATTGTATCTTCATCCTCCATTTCCAACTGTGCAGGTAGGTGTGTGTGTTTCGTTGATCGGCTGCCCATCAAATCAGAATCTGATCTGCCTCATTGACAAACCCTGTCGTTCACAATAGGCTTTCATTAGTTTACTAAGTGGTATATGCCTCTTGATCTTCAACTGCACCACAGAACCATCCTGCCCCGCCACCTTCAAATTAATATGATCATTGTTCTCAGTCTTGACTCCTTCCTTGGGCTTTTCATCGGCCATGGTGAGCACCGGAGTCTCCCCAGCTGCTGCTTAACAAAAGAGGTACCAGGTCCTCACCAAATGAGCACACAGGCAGCACCAGGAAAGGCAGAAGAAGGCTAATAAATATTTTTCTATGAACTTGTTGTAAACTTCCTCCCCCCCATACAACTAAGTAGGTTTTTGTATAGGTTGAGTATCCCTTATCTGAAATACTTTGGACCAGAAGTGTGTCAGATTTTGGATGATTTGCATAGATATAATGAGATAACGTGAGGATAGTAGCCAAGTCAAACACGAAATTTATGTCTCTCACATACACCTAGTATTCATAGCCTTAGGACAAATTTATACAATGCTGTTGTATTACAGCATTTTGACTGTAACTCATCACATAAGGTCAGATGTGGAATTTTTCATTTGTAGTGTTAAGTTGGCACTCAAAAAGTTATGGATCTTGGAGCATTTGGGATTTGGGATTTTTGGATTAGGGATGTTCAAGAGTATATTCATAAAGTTGGTAACTATTACCCAAATTGATTTTTATAACATTTCATCACCTCAGAAAGAAGTACCCGTAAGCAGTGTCTCCCCATTTCCCCCTGCCTACTTCTCCCACTCTAGGCAGCCACTAATCTACTTTCTGTATCTCTATATTTGTATTTTCTGGGCATACCATATATGACAAATCATACAGTATGTGACTTTTTGGGTCTGATTTGTTTAACTTAGCATAATGTTTTCAAGCTTCACCCATGTTATAGCATGTACCAGTATTTAATTTCTTTTTATCACTAAATAACATTTCATCGTTTGGATATACTGTATTTTATCAATTTATCAGTTAGGTTGTTTTACTTTTTGGTTAACATGAACAATATGGCTGTGAACATTTGTTTTTGTTTTTGTGTTGACGTGTGTTTCATTTCTCTTGGCTATGTACCTAGAAGTGGAATGCTGGGTCATATGTTAACTCTTCGTTTAATCCTTTGAGAACTACCAGAGTGCATCGTCCAATGACAGCCATTATGCCAATTGCTGGTCCTGGAAAAGGAAGTTTTAATAGAAAAGTAAAGATTTTTAATAGGAAAAAAATATATACTCATGTCAGAAATGCATGCTGATGGGCAGCTTCAGAGAAGGACAACTGTACTGGGCATGGGGTTAGTTGTTACTTTTATTGTGAGAGTTAGTAATGAATATTTAGCAGGGGAAGGTCTGTCATAGTATCTGGCTTTGTTTGACTTCAAGGGTTTCCATCTGTATGTGCACACTTCTCCTTGGGGTAAGGAATTTGAAGGATTTGATTACCTAATTACGCATAACCAGTGTGGACTTTGAAGGTACTATGGATGCTCTGCCCCACTAATTTATGGCCTCAATGGGAATTAGGATGCTTACCAAACGTCCTGTTGGATCCTTTTGTATATTTTATGAGGAATGATGAAGGAAGATAACCACCTTCCCTATGTGCTTTTCTCAAGTACTAAAGAAGAAAAATAGAATCTGCCTGGCCTCAGTGCCTGGAGCTGGGTAGGAGAAGAGAGTTCTCACAGAGGGTTTGGTTGCATTCCGTGATAAGCTGTGATTGATGTGGCAGACGTCCTTCTGCTGTTATCTCAGGGCTACCTGCTTATGCCCGACTACCTGTCACAATAGGGAGTATGTTAAAGCCAGGATGTGTTGTTTCATTTGTGTTTTTAAAATAATAAGGGTGACCTTTTCCCATGTGTTGGGACCAGCAGTTAGCATAATGGCTATGTTGCTGGACTCCCACGTAGTCGACTGCAGTTCAAGTCCTGGACCCGGCGGCTTAAATGCACCCTGGGCGTGTGTGCGTGCGTGCATGCGTGCCCAATATCCCAAGAGGAGAATGGAGGAGAAGGGATTGCGGTGTGGCCATCCCCCCTGGGGGGTGATTTCTTGCTTTCTGTCTCTCTGTCTCTCTGTCTTTCTGGCGAGTGCATGCACCCTATAGCAAAAACCTCTCAAAATAAATAAATAAATAAATAATAAGGGTGACCTTTTTCTATATGTTTATTAAAAATTTGGGGCCAGCAGGTAATGTGGAAGTTAGGGTGTCTGGATACCATATGGCCAATTGCACAGTTCAAGTCCCAGATCCGGTGGCTTGAGGAACATTTCCAGGCTTGTGTGTATTCATGTCCAGAATCCCAAGAGGAGAATGGAAGAGAGTAGATTGCAGGATGGCCATTCCCCATGGGGGGAGGGGAGGTGCAGGGAGGGTTTGTGTGTGATTTCTCACTTTCTCTTTCTCTATCTCTGTCTCTCCCCAGCATGCGCACATGTACTATAGCAAACTAAAACCAAAAAAAAAAAAAAAGTTTTTATTTCTTTGGTGAATTCATGTCATTTCTAAATATTCATGTTGTTTTCATTTTTTCTATTGGGTTTAGATTTTATTTTAGGGTGTTTTGTTTTGTTTTGTTTTTGTGTGTGTGTATGTGTGTGTGTGTGTTTCTTTTTAGAAAGAGGTTTTTGCTATAGGGCTTGTAAGCTTGCCAGAGAGACAGACAGAAAGTGAGAAATCACTACCCCCCCACCCGCCCCTAGGGGGATGGTCACACCGCAATTCCTGCCAGATATTTTTGGCAGGCACACACATGCACCCAACGTGAGTTTTAAGCTGTTGGGTGTGGAACTTGCAGCTGGCTACGTGACAGTCCAGTGACATAACGTTACGCCATCTGCTGGTCCCTATTTTTTGTATTCTTTATAAAGTAATTATATTGGCTATTATATTTATTTGAACTATTTTCCCAGTTTTTATTTTGTTTTGTTTTAATCCCTCCCCCCCCACCCGCCCCTAGGGGGATGGTCACACCGCAATTCCTGCCAGATATTTTTGGCAGGCACACACATGCACCCAACGTGAGTTTTAAGCTGTTGGGTGTGGAACTTGCAGCTGGCTACGTGACAGTCCAGTGACATAACGTTACGCCATCTGCTGGTCCCTATTTTTTGTATTCTTTATAAAGTAATTATATTGGCTATTATATTTATTTGAACTCTTTTCCCAGTTTTTATTTTGTTTTGTTTTGTTTTTGCCATAGGGCATGAACACTCACTAGAGAGAGAAGTGAGAGGAAAAGTGAGAAATTACTCCCCCAGGGAATGGCCACACCACAATCCCTTCTCCATGCTTGTCCTCAGATCTTGAGCACACATGCATATGTACAGGCATGATTTTGAAGTTGCCAGGTCTGGGACTCGAGCCAGTTGACCATGTAAGAGTCCAGTGCCTTAACCACTACACTACCTGCTGCTCCCCCCAGTTTGCCTTTTAATGATATTTATGTCTTTGGTGTGCACAGATTTTGAACTTTTTAAAAATTTCAGATTTTTGTTTTTTAGATTTCTTTCATCTTTTTTTTAATTTGATTTTTATACTCTGAAAACCTTGCCCCTTGCTAAATTCATTCTTAGGAAATTAGATGAACCTTGATTCAGAAAGCTTTGGCTCAGAAAACGAGGTTAGGTCATCTTAATTTAGAAATGCTGACTATCTCTTTTTTTTTCTTTTTTTTTTTTTTTCATTTTCGGTGCACTGATCTTGATTTTATTACCTTACAAATCATGCATGAATGCCCTGAAATAAGTTTTCGTTGAATAAACCCATTTTTACTGAGCAAAATTCAAAAGGGGAAACATCAGACCTTTCTGGTGTAGGAAAAGCCTTTCAATAGTCC
>NW_006159844.1:5382183-5399392 GCF_000334495.1 Tupaia belangeri chinensis | reverse complement strand
GTTAAGGCAAGGCAGAGACAAGTTACCAAAAAAGTTACTAATACAACAATATATTGCAGTCTGAAAACAGCCACTGTTTATTTACTGACCAGATTACAAAAACAATCATGGTGGATACCTTAGTTCATCCTTCTAATAAGTCTGTTGATCTGGTCTTCCCTGTTGCCAGCATCTCTACCTTCTACAAAATGGGTGGTCTTTTTCTTCATTCCACCCCGTGGAGAAGATAATTTGAAGGACCAAAGGAAGTTATTTGCTTCTTTAAAGCGTTTTCCAACAGGATAGATTTCATGAATCAGATCCTCCATGCATATGATGCCGAATTTACCAAGAGATCGCGCAATCAAAGAGTTATCTGTCAAAGCAATTCGCTTCTTATTGATTTTGCCATAACCACGTTTGTAGATCAGTTTATTTACTGACTTCAGGTTTGGGTACCCCCATGCAATATATAGTTCCACAATTCTCAGCATGTTAATTGAGGCCTTGTTGAGTTTAACAAAGGTGCCATTGAAGATCTGGTGAAGACGAAGAAGCTGCAACACCTTTCGAACCTTTGGGCTCACTCATTGATACCTCTGATCCTGATGACAAATGCCAGTTTGGGTTCTGCAGGTACATAGAAGTTGCCAGCTTTTCTTGCCATCCTGGCCATGCGAATCTCAGTTCTGTACATCTGTCTATATTCCTCATGATAGTGCTTAGCTTTTTCATAGATAAGCTTCCTCCTTGCCTTTTGAAGCATCTTTTGAGCAAACTTCTTTCTCAGGCGCTTGATCTTCAACTCCGCAAAATTCCTTCGCTTTTTCTTAAGGGTTTATGGCACAGCAGGAACCTTTTTCTTGGTGGCTTCCACGGCAGCAGGAGCCTTTTTTCTTGGTTTCTGCCGCAGCAGGAACCTTTCTTCTCTTGAACTCCCTCTATGGTTCCAGCCGGAAAAGAGGAGAAATGCTGACTCTCTCTTCACTAGAAGTGTTGAGATCAGATAGAATAGTCCAGTCTTGGATTATTGACATTTTAGACCAGATAATTCTTTGCTGTTCCCTTATGCCATTAATTGTAGGATGTTTAGCTAGATTCCTAACCTCTACCCACTTCTATGCCAGTAGCATATCCCTACCCTTCCCCAGGTGTGAAAAACAAGTATCTCTAGATGTTGACAAATGTCATGAAGGCACAATCATTGCCCAGTTGAGAACCCTAGAATTGACAATGACAGACCAGCTAGTCTAGTTTCAGTATGTTAAATCTCTACCCCAATCCTGTGTCCATCACTAACTCTTTCTTTCTATTCCCTAACCTACAACCAAATAAAATTCTTCCTTTTCACTCATTAGGTTTATAAGCTTGGTGCTATTTGAGAAGTATCCTTGATACATTATCCATAGTGTTTATATTAGTATTAGGTGTTCTACCCATGAGCCATCATTTATTAATGGTGTAACCTTAAATCTCTGATAAATCTCCCCATCTCACTCTGCTTGCTGCCAGGTACTCTTTGCAATACCCCTGACAAGGAGATGCAGGGTTCGCAATAATGACACATTGATCATTTCACATGTCCATGCAGTCTGTATATGAACAGCTCTAAAGGTTAGAAATTCTTTACAGATACTGTTTGGATACTCTGGGAAAATATTTGATAATAGGTCTCTCCTGCACAGCTATAGGGGATAAGAAAGACTAATTCCATGAGGGAGAATACTACATGCACTGCTTCACTACTATTTTGTTTTGTTTTGCCAGAGAGCATGTGTGCTTGCCAGAGAGAGACAGAGAAATAAAGAGAGAAGAAGAAAGTACCTCCAACTGGGTGTAGTTATGCCACAATTCCTTCCGTGTTGTTCCATCTCACCAGGATTTGGGGCACATATGGAGTATTTTTCAAGCCACTGGGTCCAAGATTCAAACCACTGTGTTGGCCATATGTGATTTGGCTCCCTAAACCACCAGGCTATGAGGCTGGCCTACTCCACCACTATTCTGATACAGGATTCTAGGGGAAGTATAAGTACTCTCCAATATATGTACCATCACCACCCTCCAAAAATTCCCCAGGGTAATGAATAGTTAATGCCATTGTTAGACAATTGTAATGATAATGTAACGAATCTCCTCCAGAAGGGTTGGGAGCAGACAGTTTCAGCCTCTTCCTCATGACAATCATCGAGACAGATGAGGACAGCCTTTATTATATTTTCCTAAATCTATTCTTTTCCAAGATCAACATTTTAAATTATTCCCTATGACATGGCTTTCATTACATTCACTTACCGAATATTTATTGGGGGCCAAGTATGTTACAAGCACTCTGTTAGGTATTACAGTAGTGTAGGATGAGTATCCTAGAATCTGTGTCATTTAAGTTTATAATCTGGAGGAGAATGTGAACAAATAAGTTGCAAAATACTATGGTAAGTATTTTGATAAGCTTGAGTATAAGAAGCTAAGGGAGACAAGGGAAAGCACCTAAACCTGTATTTTTAAAAAGTGACATCTAAACCCAAACCTAAAGAAGAGAGGAAGGAGGGAGGTGTAGACCAGAGTCACCTTCTAGGCAGAGGGAACAGTGGATACAAATGCCCACAAGCTTGTACTGGATATTTCTTGGACTTCTGGCTGTCCAGTATACATACCCAATTCCTGTTTTAAAGCCATGCCTCCCATAAGGAAAAATCAAAGATGGTTCTAGGCAACTGGGCAGGTGTAGGACTGGGGTGAGGTGAGTAATACACTTGTCTCAACTGAAGAATTTAAAAGGATGCTGAAAAAGGGTGAGATGAAGGCTGGTGAAGGATTGCAAAATGACTGGGTGAAAACTTATTCTAAAAACCATTGACTGGGTAGCTTTTGGGAAGATAATACTTTGAAACCAAAAGGCCATTGCTAATTTCTTGAAAGCCTGGAATGAGATCCTCACCTCCAGATTGGCTGTACTACCTGAGAACCTGCCAGCTGTCAACTGGGCTTGCTATGAGGCCAGTGTGACCAAAGCAGGTGTGGTGGATGACTATGAGAAGTTTAAAACCCTGAAGGTTCCCATGCCAGAGAATAAATACACTGTCTGGGTGGATGCTGAAGAAAGGAAGACATGAAAAGTTGTGCTGGATTTGTGTCATTCTCACAGGCTAGGATTGAGGAATATAGAAACAGCTAGAGAATATGAAAAACAAAATTCCATTTGATCAGATGACCACTGAAGACTTGAATGAAGTTTTCCCAGAACCTGCATTAGACAAGAAGTACCCCTACTGACCTCACCAGCCACCTGGATATTTATAACATTTTTGTGTCTAGGAGGAACCTCTGACCTTCGTCTTATAAACTCTGGACATTAAAAAATAATTACATAATTTTAAAAAAAGAAAAGAAAAACCTCAGTAATTGAGTTCCACGGTATTTTAATGCAATTTCTTATACTTCTTTTTTCCATTCAGTTTTTTGTCCAGCATTTCCAACCTGAACATAACTCATAACTAGAATATACACACAAAAATCATGCTTGGCCTCTCCCTTTGACACTAGAGAGTAGAGTGTCAAGATACTGCTGTGGTTACAGACGTTTCACAGCAACCGCAGTGAAAGTTAGTAACCTACTGTCAGGTGGATGTCTGTGTGTACTCTGTGTGTGTGTGTGTGTGTGTGTGTGTGTGTGTATGGTGCATGAAGGTTCAACAGCAGGCTCAAGAGGGAGCCTAACTAGCTATGCCTGTAGCATGACTTTCTGAGCTGGTACTCTGGGATTCAAGATCCGTATTTCCTTTGTTTTGGGGAATCACAGTAAACATTTACCTCCAGACTTCCATTCTCCTCATTCTCCCTCTGACGATAATCAGTAATGGTTGTATGATTATATGCACAAGTTTTCTTGATAATTTAGGATAAAATTCATCCAAGCCTAGCAAAATGAACCCACGTAAAGTACAGTAACTATTTCTTTGAATCATTCAACTTGTCTTATACTTCTTTTCCCATTCAGCTTTTTGACCATCATTTCCAACTTAAACATAACTTTGAGCATTTATTTTTAGTTGTCCTTTCTTAATATTATACCAACTTCTCTGAACATAAATAAAAATACTTTTGTTGTGCCATAACTTAAGAAGAAGAACTAGTCACTGGACCTAAATACATGAACAAGAAAAATTAAGGATACCAGGCTAGAGGCCCTCACTAAAGGCAAACACCAGAGACATTCATAGAGAAAACAAACCATGTTCACCAAGAAACAGCAGGAAGATTTAGAGATGTTTTTCAGTTACCATCCATACCCAAACTCCAGTCTTTGGAAAGAATGATCTTAAAAATTGGTATATATCGAAGAGTACTACAGATACGGTTCAAGCAGCTCAGAGGAAAACTCCAGAAACAAAAATGTAAGCGTATTAAAAGCAGCAAGAAGTACAATGACAATCATGTTAGGGAGAAGTTAAGAGTTTCTTTTTCTTTTTTTTTTTTTAAAGAATTATTTATTTTCAGGACGAGCAGATGGCTTAATAATTGCATCACTGGACTCCCACATACTCAACCATGGTTCAAGTCTCTGACCTAGTGGCTTAAAACATGTTGGGCACATGTGCATGCATGCCCAAGATCCCAAAAGGAGAATAGAAGTGAAGGCATCATGATGTGACCATACCCCCAGGGCAATTTCTCGCTTTCTATCTCTCTGTCTCTCTGGCAAGGGCACACTCCCTATATCAGAAATCCGTCTTTTTTAAAAAAAAAGAAAAAAAAAGAATGATTTATTTTAGTCTTATTTATTATTTTTTTTAAATTTACTATAGAGCACATGTGTTTACCAGAGAGAGACACACAGAGAGAGTGAGGAGATGAGAAAAGCAAACTACCAGGTCCAGGACTTGAACCATGGTTGGCCATGTGGGAGTCCAGTGCCTTACCTATCATGCCACCTGCCGGCCCCCTCCCTAATTTCTATAAATCATCTATCACCTTTAGTTTGATTTAGCTTGTCCAAACTTTTTAAATGTTCTTTCTTTCTTCTTGAGAGAGAAAATGATGTAGGTACCCTTGACATGGTCTTGCCACACTGTGAACTTCCCCCTAGCCTTTCAGCCAGCCTGAATCACAGGCCCTTGTGGGTATACCTGTGTGTTGAGATCTGCGTAGGATCCAAACCTGTGTCTCCTTGTGGCTCCAGCATCATGCAGCGCTGCCCTCCTTCCTGTGGCACAATGGCTGTGATAGCAGCCATTATATCCCAATTTTAAGGTTCCTGTAGACCACTTTCTTGGCCATAAAATAGCCTGTTGTGGCTGTTGCCAAGACCCTAAGATATACTGTCTCTTCCCCATTTTGGACTCCCGAGTTCTTTTCCAAAGCTGAGGTTCTAATTCTTTGGTCTCTTCATCTCAAGGTCGAACTTAACTGGTAGTTATGAAATGCAAAAGAAAGAAGCGGTCAGTGGGGGTCATCCTGGATATTAACTTTCCTGAATTATAGTGAGTTCATGTCACTCTTTGCATTTATCTTTTAATAAATGCTCTACCTGTTTATTATTTTTTCCTTTATTTCTTTCCTTCCCTTCCTCCTCATTCGAGTCAATTATAATTTTATTTTTAAACTTCTATCTTTCATCTGTCTTAGGTTACACTCCCTGTTACCGCTGGCTTGGAATTACATACATCCTCTCTCTAAATACTTTGAAATTTATTCTGTTAGGGTCTAAGGTCCTCCCATGCCAAAAGTTTCCTTCCTTTGCTATTACAAGGTCCAACCTAAGAAGCACACTCACTTCTTTTAAATGCTCTTGTTCTCCTGCATCACCTGTAATTTCTTCCATTATAGTCCTGAATAGCAGTTCTGTTATTGTTTCTTCTACCTTCTGAGAAATGAGGTTCTCAATATGGTATCTATTTATCAAGTGCTTGGCTCTTATCAGAATGAAACCTCTCTCTGATGCAGGGAGAGGTGATGTTTCCCGTTACTACTGTGTTTTGTGTCTCTGTTTTGTAATCTGTATTAGGAAATCATCAGTGTGCATCAACCACAACCGTATCACTCAAATAGGATGTACCTTTCCTATGTCATGAGTCTTAGTGACATTTGCCTCCTTGTGTAAACCTCCCAAGTTTACTTTTCTCAATATTGTAGAGATTATTATTAGGAATGAAGGCAGTAACTTGCTTTCCATCTACTTCAGTTTTAACTGATGAATTATTACTATTTAGGTATCATATTTAGGTATCATATCAGCATCTATGGAAGTTCTGCTTGATTTTAGACTATCTTTTAAGATTTCAAGCTCTACTTCATCCTTGGTGTCCTATATCTGATAAGTACCCCTCTCATCGCCTCTCATGTTCTTAAAAGCATGGCAGATTTGGAGGAAATGATCTTTTTTTTTTTTTAGAGAGAGAGAGAGAGCTGTTTGCTATAAGGTGCATGCACTCACTGGAGAGACAGAGAAACAGAAAGCGGGATGTCACCCCGAGGGGGAATGGCCACGCCACAATCCCTTCTCTTCCATTCTCCTCTTGAGTCGAGATTTTGGGCACACATGCACATGCACCACCTGAGTTTCAAGCCTCCAGGTCCAGGACTCAAACTGCAGTGAACTACATGGGAGGGAGTCTAGCAGCATAACCACTGCTCCATCTGCTAGTTCCTGTAATGCTATTTTAACTAGCATTATAGAAACAGAGTTAGAAATCACAGGGGAAAGAAGAGACATAAAGTAAAAGCAGGATTTCTTCAAAAATAGAAACCTTTTTTTAAAAAGAATTATTCATTTAATTTTATTTATTCATTCCTTCATTTTAATGTGATCAGAGAGAGACAAGAGAGAGAGAAAGAGGAAGCAAGAAAGCAAACCACCAGATTCAGGACTTGAACCGTGGTCAGCCATGTGGGAGTGTCCAGTGCCTTAATCACCACGCCACCTGCTGGTCCCAAAACGATTTTTTAAGAGAGATTTTTGCTATAGGGTGTATGCACTCGCCAGAGACACAGAGACAGAGAGAGAAAATGAGAAATCACTTCCATGGGGATGGCCATGCTGCAATCCTTCTCCTCCACTCTCCTCTCAGGATTTTGGGCATGCATGCACATACACCCAGTATAAATTTCAAGCCACCATGTCTGGGATTTAAGCTACAGTTGGCCATGTGGGAGCTGAGTGCCACAACCACTATCCTACATGCGTGGCCCCCCCAAATAAATAGGAAGCTTTTTCAGTTTCACCTAGTAATTATAAGATATATATCTGGAGACCTTCTCAGCTGTGGGAGCCAAAATTTTTCTTAAATCATATAAACATCTAAACTATTGAGGACAGATTTTTAGCAAATATTTGTATAGCACTTACTGTAGGATATACGTCCTGAGTGCTTTATAAACTGTTAAATCCTCACAATAAGCAAATCTCATATCAGATAGGAACTACTATTACTTTCCATTTTACTAATAGGATGAGGAAATTGAGGCTTAAAGAGGTTAAATAATATCCCTAGACCCACACAGTTTAGTAATGAGAGAGAACCGTGGTCAGCCATGTGGGAGTGTCCAGTGCCTTAATCACCACGCCACCTGCTGGTCCCAAAACGATTTTTTAAGAGAGATTTTTGCTATAGGGTGTATGCACTCGCCAGAGACACAGAGACAGAGAGAGAAAATGAGAAATCACTTCCATGGGGATGGCCATGCTGCAATCCTTCTCCTCCACTCTCCTCTCAGGATTTTGGGCATGCATGCACATACACCCAGTATAAATTTCAAGCCACCATGTCTGGGACTTAAGCTACAGTTGGCCATGTGGGAGCTGAGTGCCACAACCACTATCCTACATGCGTGGCCCCCCCAAATAAATAGGAAGCTTTTTCAGTTTCACCTAGTAATTATAAGATATATATCTGGAGACCTTCTCAGCTGTGGGAGCCAAAATTTTTCTTAAATCATATAAACATCTAAACTATTGAGGACAGATTTTTAGCAAATATTTGTATAGCACTTACTGTAGGATATATGTCCTGAGTGCTTTATAAACTGTTAAATCCTCACAATAAGCAAATCTCATATCAGATAGGAACTACTATTACTTTCCATTTTACTAATAGGATGAGGAAATTGAGGCTTAAAGAGGTTAAATAATATCCCTAGACCCACACAGTTTAGTAATGAGAGAGCTGGAATTTGAAACTAAGAAATCTGGCTTCAGTGTCTATGCCCTAAATTATGCAAACCTCTTCAATTTTATTTTCTTCCAGAAGTTCCAGTGGAAAAAAATGCCATAACCTGTATGAGAATATTCCTAATGAACATGAAATATTATTATTTTAAACCAACTAACTTAAAAGAGTTTGTCAGATGTGTAGCCCCTTAATCTTCTCTTTTATAACTTTCCCCAAAGCTGCTTGATTATAACAGGTTTCCTCCTGATTATTATTGTCTGATTGGTCCTCCTACCCATTTTGTATCTAGGTCTCATTTATGTATTTAGACTACAAGCTCCTTTCTGTTGGTTGTGGTATGTTGTGGGATTGTGAGAAGCTTATTGGTTGTGTCCAGAGTAGACTCATGATGTCCTTTCATCTATTTCTCTTCTACCTTCATTTGTAATTCTTGCCTTCTGATTATGTCTACCTGTCCAAGTTCACAACTAGTCTTCTCTTCCATGTAAGTTTTGCTAATATCAGAAATTCTTCTCTATATCTGCATAGGCTTTCTGTGCTTTTTTGCTAAATGTGTTAAACTTTATTGTTTTGGGTGTTTTTTTTAACTGTCATTGAAGAATCATTGATTAATTCATTCAAAAAGCAAAGAATATTATGGAAATTACTTTTAATCTTTACTGTTTTGTGCGTTCATTTGTTTTAGAGAGAGGTTTTTGCTGTAGGGCACATGTGCTCACCACAGAGATAGAAACAGAGAGAAAGAAAGCAAAAAATCATCCCCTGAGGGAATGACTGCACTGTAATCCCTTCTCCCCCATTCTCCACCCATGATCTTGGACACGCAGGCACATGTGCCTGGCATGGGTTTCAAGCCACCAGTTCCAGGACTCGAACTGTGGTCAACCATGTGGGAGTCCAACAACATAACTGCTACACCATCTGCTGGCCCTGATATATTTTTTTTAATTACCAGAGGGCGTGTAATCTTGCCAGAAAAATAGGCATCGGGGAAGGGGAATGTACCCCCAAGTGAGGTGTGGTCATGCCCCCAATTCCTTTTCCATTTCTCCATCCTGTTTTTGGTCACACAACACCTGGGCCCAGAATGTTTTTTCAAGTCGCTAGGGCCAGGATTTGAACCATGGCTAGCTGTGTGGGATCCTGCTCCCTTAACTACTGGGCCAACCCAACACTTGGTATGTTTTATATTTGTTTATAATTTCTTTCTTGGTAATTGTGACAGTTCCCTGGTGATGGTACGACCTATCTAATCTATAAAGTAAAATGAAGATCAGAAAAGAGTTTAAGAAGTTTAGCTCCTTGTAATTCACCTACTTCCCAGAGGGGCTGATTCTATATCTAGGCAATGCTGTTCAAATTGCACTATGTAACAAGTAGTACTTTGGGAATAAGTGCTGACAGGAGGGGGAAAGTAATAAATATGGTCTACTTTTTTAAAGTTTTCAAGCCAAAGCTGTAACATTAAGTTGTCTCTAGACTGCTGGAAACTTAAGGACACCAGTTATTACTCTCATGCAAACCACTAACTTAAGTGTACATACTTTACTATCATTGCCATAGATGCTAGCTTTCCTAGTCCAAGAAATATTTAACAAAGATCCTTCTGTTGTTGATATTTATGTCATGATATTTATCAAAAGAACTATCAGATTTCCTGTGAGCCATGTAAACTTTCAAATGTGACTGTTTAATATTTATTAAAGCTTTATTGACTCCTATCATGTACCAGGCACTGTGGTAGATGCTATGTATGATGCAAAGATGAATAATATGCAGCTCCTCTCCATGCCAGAAAGTATAGAATCTTATATATATCCTAATTGTTAATGTATAGAATATTTACAAGGACTGTCAGACATGTTTAAGGAAAAAGCCTCCAAAATGCATACACTAAGGAAAATTACTTCTAGCCAAGGAGGAATCAAAGAATGCTTTATGGAGATACTGGTATTTAATCTGGGTCTTGACAAGTTAGGTTTGGTAACTAGAGTTGGTGGGTGAGAAAGAAGAGAGGTTGATTCCATTTCCAGACAACACTATTTCAAAGTAGCACTAGTTTACACCTATAAATCTGAGCCAGTCTGTTAGCTGATGTTTTTTCTTCTATTCCATGATATATCCCTAGACAAAGAGGAATTGCTACAAAAACAAGTTTCTCTCTCTCTCTTTTAAGAGAGTGTATATACACGTGAGAGAGAGGGAAAGCACCCCTTGATGGTGTTGTCACACAGTGATCCCCTTTCCCCGGCCTTACAGCTCCATAGGCTCTTGGGCACTTATATGCAGGCCTCTCTGGGGATCCATACCCATAGTTGGCCATGTGGCTTCCAGCACCACAGTTCAGTATGCTACAGACTGTGCCACATAGGCTAGGCCAAGATATTCTTTTTACTTCTTTTACTTCTCCTCGGAGTCCCAATATGTGAGAATTAGAGCATACTAAAAACATTACTTAAAATTCTAAAATCAAAAAATAATCTTTTATTCAGCCTTTAAAAAAAAATTCTAGGGACCAGCAGTTAGCGTAATGGCTATGTCGCTGAACTCCCATATAGCTGACCACAGTTTGAGTCCCGGACCCGGTGGCTTAAATTCACGTCAGGCGCATGTGCATGCTTGCCCAAGATCCCAAGAGGAGAATGGAGGAGAAGGGATTGCGGTGTGGACATCCCCATGGGGGTGATTTCTCGTTAAAAAATAAAAAATTCCGAAGTCGATGATAAATTAATCAATTGAAATACTTTTAAATTATAAATTAAAATTAAATTTATAAATTTAAATACTTAAATTGATTCATTCTTTTTTCTCTTTATTCTTCGTAGTTATAGATATTTTAATAACTCAGTTTTAAGTGCTAGTGTTATAGTATTAATTTCTTTTGAGAGTTGTTTTTTTGTTTGTTTTTTTGTTTTGTTTTTTTTTGCTGTAGGGCGTGTGCGCTCACCAGAACAACAGAGACAGAAAGTGAGAAATCACCCCCCCCTAGGGGGAGTGGCCACACAGCAATCCCTTCTTTTCCATTCTCCTCTCAGGATCTTGGGCATGCACGCACATGTGCCCAGCGTGAACAGTATTAATTTTTTAGAGGTTTTTGCTACAGGGTGCATGCGCTCACCAGAAAGACAGAGACAGAGAGACAGAAAGCAAGAAAAAACTCCCCAGGGGAGATGGCCATGCCGCAATCCCTTCTCCTTCATTCTCCTCTTGGGATCTTGGGCACGCACGCACACGCACCTGGCGTGAGTTTAAGCCGCTGGGTCCGGGACTCGAACCATAGTCGACTACATGGGAGTCCAGCGACATAGCCATTACACTAATTGCTGGTCCGAACAGTATTAATTTTTAAAAGATAATAACCAGCCCACTGAGTATTATTGCCTCTCTTTGTATGTGTTAAAGGGAAAGCATACCATGTAACTTAGACTAAATGCAGTTATTTTAAAAGGTGTGAAGCTATTAGCTTAAAATATTGCCAGGCTCTTCATTTCAGTAACTTTCCCTCCTTGCCTGCCCCAAAGTACCATGACTCCTACACATTCTGTAGATGACAGTACTTACATGGAAAATTTAAGTTCATTGAAGAGGTTTGAGAATGATCAGCAGATGGCATCATTGAGTAAGGTATTATTGAAACATTGATCATTTTTCTCATTCACCAGATTTTTTTAAAAGCAATTTAAAACTTTTCTTTTACTCATGATGTCTCCATTCAATTTTCTTCCACCGGTCACCTGACCTACACCCCCCACCCTCCACCCCCCGCCACTCTTGTTTCAGAAGTCATGTTAATGATCTTTTGTTTTTAAATTTTGAGGCAGTGATTAGAAACCTGGTGATTACACAATAATGGGATCCTATGTAAATTTCTCTGTACATATTTTTCTCAAGATGATTGAATGCCTAAAGTCACTGCTATAAATTCTGAAAGAAGGAAAGCATTGTTATACAAATCTGTTGGGTCATCGAAAAAGTCATGATGCATTTTTCTGTTTTTCTTTCTTTTTTTTTTTTTTGGAGAGGTTTTCACTATAGGGCGCGTGCGCTCACTGGAAAGACAGAGAGAAACAGAGAGACAGAAAGCGAGAAATCACCCCCCAGGGGGGATGGCCACGCCGCAGTCCCTTCTCCTCCATTCTCCTCTCGGGATCTTGGGCACGCATGCACACGCGCCTGGCGTGAGTTTAAGCCGCCAGGTCCAGGACTTGAACCATGGTTGACTACATGGGAGTCCAGCAACATAGCCATTACGCTAACTGCTGGTCCCATATTTTTCTGTTTTTCTATGCAAAAATGCATCATGACTTTTCCCATGATCCAGTAGTTACTGGGTTGATCAAATAGTTTTGCCTTGAAGGAAGTAGATCACTCAGGAGTGTGAGAAGCTGTCTCATTCTAACTAAATATTGAGAATTTTGCTGTGGGGTTCATTCAGGTAATATTTGTTGAGTACTTACTGTGTTCTAAGCACTGTGCTGGGTGGGCACTCTGCATTACATTGTTGAAAGGACACAGTACCTACCGTTGGTCTGGCACCCCTTTCCAAGTTAGTGAAGTGTGGTAATTCCTACAACAGAGGCATGTGGAAGATGCAGGACAGGTGGCTATAGCAGATATTACCAGTTAATCACAACACACTTCCCTTCAAGCTCTGCTGGCCTCAAACTCCTTCAGAATCCTGGAGGAAGCTGCTACTGTTCAGTAAAAGAGGATGTGCAAGAGGAAGCCTGTTTCCTGACCATGGCACAGTGAAAGAAGAGCAGAAACTTCTCCCTAATCATGGCATACAGTATGCCACCAATTGTGTAAAGGAGGAAGAAAACACACGTGCACATGCAAACACACACTTGTTTGTTGATTTCTCTCTAGAAGGCTACACAAGAAATGGATAATAAGGATGCATCTGGAGAGAGAAGCTAGGTGGCTGGGGAATAGAGTGGGAGAGAACTTCTCGTTGAGTATCCTTTGTTTTATTTTGAAACTTGAACCATGTAAATTTATTATCCATATAAAAATAAAGCTTTACTTCCTTGGTATATCACATGACCCCGTCTCAAGAGAATTTATACTGGTTGTCTTTTATTTGGCAGGTTGTGTAACCTAGTAAACTCCTAAACATATACTAGATAGAAAAAACAGTATTGCTAAGGATCATTTACGTATCTGTAACATTTTTTGTTTTGGTTACAGGGAACTTCCACTTTTTATTTTTCATATCTCTTAACTAGTATGTCCTAATAAACATCAAGTGTCTATGAGTGGGAGTGGTTCCTCCCAGAGAAGCCATGTGTAATGTGTAATGTTCTTATGTAGCAAAGAGCTATGTGTTTTTGTATTTGGTTTTGTTGTTTTAGTGGAAATTACACCTGAGTTGCGCCAGAAAATCCTGGCAGAGAATAGAAGAGAGATGGTTTAGTAAGTCTGTTTGCATTGCTCAGACAGAGCAGGTTAGCAGATTGTTTTGCTTAGATGAATTGTTTACAGTATACTATTGGAAGAGGTATAATGGGACATATAGCAGCACTAGCTCTCTTGAAATAAATTTTTAAATAAAAAAAAAAACTGAGAAAGTGAAAATAAATTCTGAGAATCAGCCATACCTGTGTACTTAGAAATTCTATATCTGTTTATGGATCATATAAAGATGATGTTGAGAGTTGTAAAGAACCAGAACTACAGGTCTAGTTGAAGCCTGATGTATAGAACAGAAAGAAATTCAAGTATATGCAAGGAATTGTATAAGTTACCAACTTAACGTATTGGGTCGTCCGAAAAGTCATAACACATTTTTGCATGGAAAAACTATGTCATGACTTTTCCAGTGACCCAATACATGCATATTTACTAAAGTACTAAACATGGATAGTGAACTTTAATTGCCTAGTTTAATTTTTATGAACTCTGTTTCTGTTCATTGGGTAATAAAAACAGCTAATGTTAAGGTAGCATATAATAGTTTAAAGACCATTTCTGCATGTTTGTCTTACTTAATCACTGGTTCAATAATTTATTTTTTTGGTGACTCACATTATAATGAAAATCATATCTTTTCCTCTAACTTCTACCTCCCTACATGGACCTTTTTTGTAGAAAAAGAGCAATTGAGTAAGCTTTTCTTGAGATACTTAGTCTGCCAACTAAGAGGAAAATGTTCATCTATGCTAACATGGTCTTTCCATCTCCTTTTATTATATAGTTCTTGTTTGGTGCTTAATAAGTCCAAACCAAGGGCCAGCAGATAACATGGTAGTTAAGGCACTGGACTCCCACATGGCTGACTGGTTCGAGTCCTGAACCCAGTGACTTGAAAATCATACCAGGTGCATGTATATATGTGCCCAGAATCCAAGATTATGAATTTTTTTATTCACTCCTTTAGTCTCTTTTAATTGTAAGGAATTCTGTTCTAACATATATTTGCTTCATCTTTCCTCTGTGCTCTGAAACCTCAACCTTCCCTTTTCCTTTCATTCATTAATTCATTCACTAATTTAGCAAATACTTATAGATCATTTTTAAAATTTTATTTATTCTTCCATGAGCAAGAGAAAGAGAGTCATAGAGAGACAGCACCCTTATCTTGATACCTCAATCCCTCTGTAGCTTCAGCCAGCCTGGGTCATGACCATGTGTGTGCCCAGCATATTCAGGGAGGTCTCTGGACACAAACTCAAAGCCTCCCATGAGGGCCAGCCTCAAAGAACATGCCATTTTATCACTGTGCCACTGTCCAGACTACTTATTTATCATCTTAAGCACCAGGCCCTGCTTTTTGTGCCATAGATACAGCAATGAGCAAAACAGAGAAAACTCCTTGCCCTCATGAAGCTTTTTTAAAAAATAAATACTGACCATCAGGGATACTGTGTTGTGTAACTCTATAGAGCACTAGTCTTGTTGTCCTCTGTGTAAATACAGCCCCTACAGTGAGCTGTGCACTGCACAGCTGGCTCAACCTTACACAGGGGTCCTATCTGCTGTGCTTAATTTGGATATTTGTTAAAATTGATTTTCTGGGACCAGCAGATGACAGAATGGTTATGTTGCTGAAGTCCCACATAGTCAACCCCAGTTGGAGTCCCAGACCTGGCTATTTAAAACCATGCCAGGTGCATTTGCTCGTGTGCCCAAGACGCAAGAAGAAAATGGAAGAGAAGAAATCACTCTGGGTGGTGATTTCTCACTTTCTGTCTCTCTGTCTCTCTTTGTCTCTCGGGCAAGCACACATGCCCTATAGCAAAACTCTCTAAAAAAGAACAAAACCTGATTTCCTATAGTAAAGTCAATCAACTTTCATGTTCCAACAGTTGCCAGAATTCAGCCCTTTCCATGAAGGAAACATGCAGTCCTTCCCCTTTGGACGGAAGAGGGTTTTGTGGAGAAACCAACCTTTGTCTTTTCTCAGATTACTTGTATTAAGCCACTCAAAAATGTACTTACTGCTTCTTCATTTACCTTCAGCAATACTAAGGGATTTTCTCCTATGTCTTTGAGTAATTCTCTCTCTTTTTTTATTTTAATCTTTTCCCTTTTTTTCTCTGCACAGTGAAATATAAATGTTTATTGAAGTTTCTTTTCCCTCACAGTGATCATAGCATTGTGTTTTTCTTAAGCTATGCAGTGGTTCTGCCACCTAGACTTGTGTTCAGTAAATGTGCAGTTGGTAAAAAGTATTTGCTCTACCTTTGAAAGACAAAGTTGCATTTTATATATTTATTAGGAAAAGAAATATGGAAAAACAATACCACTGGGTTCCATTATATTATTATCATACCTTATGACTCTGCTCAGTTCTCTTAAGTTCTTTGAAGTCCATATTTTCCTTCTCATCAAAACGTGGTGCTATAAATAATATTTACCTGTCCCCAATTTAGAAAATAACTGAATTTTTCTAAGAAATGTAGCACATCACAACTTATTATTAAAATGAAATACATGTTTGAAGAGAGTATTCTTTGTTCACTCAGGGTTGGAAACATCAGAAAGTATGTTTACTTGTACATTGTAGTTAAAAATCACATGGAAAGGTTTAGAGATTATGCAATTGGGGAATGTTTTCTACCCACAAACTCCCTAGCTATGCATTTCACATTCATTAACAATTAGGTTCAAGGATACTTAGATTCGAATCTACTTTGGAAACTAATTTTTCCAATTATTTTGTTTCCTAGAGCTTTATTGAATGATCAACATCAGGTATCAAACTCCACCAATTTCCCTCCTTGAGTTTGTCCTTTGATCTTTTCCATGTCCAGCCTCTTGAAACTTTATCTCTGTTGCAAACTTAATCCAGTAAGGGACCTCTATTTCAAGTAATTTTTGGAATATGCTAATCATATACAAGACACAACAGCTCCAACTCCCCTAGTCTCACTTCCTTCTTGGTACTTTTACTTCATCCTTTTTAGATTTCAAATATAATTAGCTCTCTCAAGACCTTTCCTCTTTCAACTTCTGTTCCCTGATTTTTTTTTTATCATCATATCTTCTTCATATTACATTGGATTACATATAACTTTACAGTGTATTACATTGTTTCTTCAAAAGGGAATGCCATGGACGTCAGTCAGTACAGAGACATTAATCTCCCCACTTCAACATTCCATATCTTTTCTGTTTTCCCCAATCATTATCTTTATTATTCTAATTATTTTTTATAAAACAGTCAATTGCTATTTCTCGTTTTGCTTGTAAAAATACTTTGCCCGTCATGAAACACTTCTCAGACCAATCCAGTTGAGAATTCTATACATGTCATCATCAACAGTTAATAAGCCCTATCTGTTTCTCACTGACGTCCTGTCTCTCTATTGCTCACTTGCTATCTTTCTCTATCCTCTTCTCTTCACTTACCCCATTCCACACTGTCCTATTCTCATTAAGTACCTTCACTTCAAGAATGGTAGAGTAGTTCCTGTTCTTCCCTGAGGCAATGCAGGGCTGGTAACCATCATCTTCTCAAGTTGCAAGTTCTCAGACCTTGTTTTCCGCTTCAGCTTGCAGGTCCAAAGGCCACACGCCGGCCCTGGAGAGGCAGCTGAACGCCGGGGCATGAGCCC
>NW_006159844.1:5375741-5381542 GCF_000334495.1 Tupaia belangeri chinensis | reverse complement strand
GCTGCTTCCGCCGCCGCCGCCACCGCCGCCACGCCTGTTCCCTGATTTTAATATTTCTAACAAATGCCTTAATCCTGGGCAACATCACATATGAGTGCAATTGAAGTGGCATTCTTCCACATTACCAGTGGCCTCTGAAGGTCAATAGAAGTTGTTATTTGTTGAGTCCTTCTGTGAACTAAGCAGATGGTGTCTGTGCTAAGCACTTACATGTGCAGTGTCTCATTTAAGTCTCACTATATTTATGTAGATACTGGTATTCTCTTCTTAAGTTTGAGGAAACTAAGACGCAGAACAGGCCGAATAACTTAGCTCATACTTAATAAATGGCCAAGTCACAGAACTAAACATATCTCCTTCCAGAGTCCATGTTCTTTTCCCACACACTGTTCTTTGTATTTATTCTTTCTTTCTTGAATTCCATTTGGCTTCTTTCTGATGTGCTTTTCTTATTGTCTAGCTTTCTTGGATCTTCATTGTTTAAATAACTAATTTGTAAATAGCTAGCTTGCTCTAGTCACTCTCCTAATCTAAACTTCTCAGAAGACTGGTAAACAGTTTATTTCTTGCTGTCTTTTACTCCCTAACCCCTAAACCCACTGACCTTTGGCTTGGCCCCCATGCTATTGTTCTGATGTGGTTAGTACCCTGCAAAAGTTTGTGTACTGGAAGCTTGGTCGTGAATGTAATAATGTTCATGTGGTACCTCATGAATATATTAAAGCCACCTCATAAGAGGGAGGGAGTTCTCACTCTTGCAAGAGAGTGGATTGGTACAGTATAAAGGTAAGATGGCTGGCCCAGCCACAGTGGTGCAAATGAGGAGGTGCACTGCCAGCACAATGGCTGCGGCCACACTGGTTTGATTCTCAGCCCAGCCTAAACAAGCCAGGTGCAGTGGTGTGCACCTCTGGCTCTGAGATTTCTTAAGGTCTATACCAAAGCTGTGTATAACTGTGCCACATTGTCTGTGCTTTCACAACAACAACAATGGATAGTCTTTTACACCTTACACAGTCCTTTCATGATGTTATCTGATTTGATTCTCACGTAAATCTAATGGACTAAGTAACTGCATTTTTCTCATTTAACAAGGAAATTGGCTTAGAAGCTAAGTGACTTGCCCAGAGGTTAAAGTACTACGTTGAATTCACATCCTGTACTTTGCGCAGTGATATTCTGCTTATCCAGAAACAAACAGTATTTTTCAAAGCAAATGGTCAGGTTGAAATAATCTTCCTTTCTAGCATTTGAATACCAGCTTGGCAGCATGTTAGAAAATAAGAGTTTATTTATTGATTAGGCAACAAGTGTGTGAAGGACAAGAACAGACTGTATGGTTCATAAAATTAAATGTCTGGTGTACATCTTACAAATAGGATTCTTGTGCTCTTTGACAGGTTATAGGAACATAATATGTTATTATTTTGGCATTTCATACATCGCCTGTGCGCATTATGTGAATGAAGTCATCCTAGTATCAAGCCAACTCAGTGGCATTTTATACTGAGACAGGTTCCCCATTCAAAGGACTTTCCTGCCCATTCAACTAAAGAAAACCAAGATTGTCTGTCCAAGACACTATAAAAAATTTTAAATGGCAAGCAGGTGGCATGGAGGTTAAGGCAGTTGGATCCCACATGGCTGACTTTGCAGTTTGAGTCCCCCACATGGCAGCTTGAAAAACACACTGGTGCATGTGCATGTGCGCCCAGAATCCTGAGAGGAGAAGGGATTGCAGCATAGCCATCCCCCCAGGGGGTGATTTCTTACTCTACCTCTCTCTGTCTGTCTCTCTACAGTGAGCACATGCACCCTATAGCAAACTAAAAAAAAAAAAAAAATTTTATTTTTAGAAAAGTGTTTGAAATAGAGGACTTGATAGTAGTGTTGTACTAACTGGTATTAGAGTTGAGGGTAAACCTTTCCACCTATCATTCAAGTTATACTTTACACAGTTTCCTTGCATTTTATATATACTTTTTCTTGTTTTCGCTTTTTTTTTTTTTTTAATAAATACTGTGGCTAATAGTTTCTGGATAGTGGTTAACTTTTTTTTTTTTTTGATAGTGGTTAACTTTTAAACCATTTTTTCCTTGTTCTAAAATTTACCTAGGTACTTTCTCCCAGTCATTCATTGTTTATTTCCATCTACAGTTTGTGAATGTGTGTGTGTGTGTAGACACAGCCATTTCCAACCAGTTGTGTTTTGAGACATCAAATAATTTCAGGAACAGCTGTGGTGCCTCCCACCTTCATTTAGAGGTATTACTTTCCTATGCCATATTAGCTATGCAGGTATTAGAGGAGAACCAAAATTTAGTTCAAGTAACATCCTTGGACTGGCACATGAAATTGTAATGATTCATCTCATTTTTTTTTTTTTTGTTCTACGGCATATCAGAAAATCACAGTAATGGGACCAGCTGTTAGCGTAATGGCTATGTCGCTGGACTCCCACGTAGTCTACCGCAGTTCGCATCCCAGCCAGACCCGGTGGCTTAAAACTCACCCTGTGTGTGTGTGTGTGTGTGTGTGTGTGTGTGTGTGCCCAAGATCCTGAGAGGAGAATGAAGGAGAAGGGACTGCGGCGTGGCCATCCCCCCGGGGGGTGATTTCTCGCTTTCTATCTCTGTCTCTCTCTGTCTGTCTGGCAAGCACATGCGCCCTATAGCAAACACCTCTAAAAAAAAAGAAAAGAAAATCACAGTAGTTTTCTGGCTATTAGATTGTTTTTAAAACAATTTTAAATTTTAACATCTTCACCTGTGATATGGAGATGGTTTTGATCAAATCTTAAAACTCCACTTCTTCTAGGCTAAGTATGTACTTACAAAACAGGGTAAAAACCCTTGAATATACAATTTCCCATTAGATTTTAAACACTTAGGAAGGTTTTAGAAATCTGTCATTTCCTCTTCTAACATATTGACAAGTATGTCTATGCTAATAATCACATACCTGCTACAATTGTTTGTCTTTATTTTTTGACACATGTCAGTGTGAAGGCATTTCATATTAAAGGAAATAAAGGAAAATTTTGTCCTCTCGTGCTTCATCCTTCTTTTCTGTTAAATCTGCATTCAGAGGACTCTTTAGAAAAGGTTTGCTATCAAAGAGATCTAGATTAAAATTCTGGCTGTGTTACCTCCTCATGAGACCTGCCATGGGCAAACACCTTCATGCTCAGCCATTTCAAAGTTCAACTAAAACGAGATTTTTTCATCTTCTCCTTCAGACCTGTTCTTTTTTTTTGGAGAGGTTTTTTCGCTATAGGGCGCGTGCGCTCACCAGACAGAGAGATACATAGAGACAGAAAGCAAGAAATCACCCCCCAGGGGGGATGGTCACGCCACAATCTCTTCTCCTCCATTCTCCTCTCGGGATCTTGGGCACGCACACACGCCCGGCGTGAGTTTTAAGCCACCGGGTCCGGGACTCGAACTGCGGTCGACTACGTGGGAGTCCAGCAACATAGCCATTACGCTAACTGCTGGTCCCAGACCTGTTCTTCTTTCTATATCCTTTTTTTTGTTTGTTTGTTTGTTTGTTTGTTTGTTTGTGGCATCACCCTTCATCTACTTATCCAAGCCAGCAATCAAGCAATCACAGGAATTTCTACCTCCTCATTCTCCACATTGACTAAGTCAGCAAATGGCAATGCTGCTAATAATGCCTCCTCAGTCCATCTCTCTGGCTCCGCACTGTCCCATCTGGTAACTACTAGCTTATGTGGCTGTTAAACACTCGAAATGTGGCTAACCAAATTGAGATGTATTGTACGTGTGAAGAGCACACCAGATTTCAAAGACAATTTTAAAAAAAGAGAAAGTATCTCCATTATTTATTATATTAATTTCATGTTGAATAATTTTTATACTTTGTGTGAAGCAAGACGTTATTGATATTCATGAGTTTCTTTTTCAGTGTAGCTAATTTATAGTTATATATGTGGCTTCCCCTTATGGTTCACATTATATTTCTCATGCACAGTGCTGCTGTAGTCTATTTTGTTCTATCTTAGGTTCTTTATTTTCTCCTTTCTTCTTTTTTTTTTTTTCTTTCTTAATTTGATAGAGGACATGTGTGCTAAGCAAACACAAGCAGAGAATGGGAGAAAGTGAAAAGCCTACCCCACCTCCCCAGGGTATGGTGATGCCATAATCCCTTCTCCTCTTTTTCTCCCTCCTTTCAGGATTTTGGGTACACATGCATGCATGCCCCAGAAGAAACCACTGATAACAGTTTGATGTGTATCTTTCAAGACTGTTTTCAGCACAGACATACATAATTATTTTACACAAAAATGCCATAATAAGACATATTATTCTAAACTTTGCATTTTCCTTAATAATTTTCATATGTTTTCAAGGGCAGTATTTCAGAAATATATTTAAATAGTCATATTAGAGCCATGTTCCATACTGGGACTTTGTTCCTGACCTGAATATAATGCAATACTTGGCTGATTTAGTTTCCATTCTGGTGATCACTCTTTGTACTGTTCACAGAGTGCCCCTAGTAGCGGGGTAAGAGCTCCGCTCTTGAAGGGTATGACCCTGAGGCAATGCAAAATGACTGTGTAGTAATTGTTTCATCTTAAAAGTCTGTGCTGACCCTCCATTTGAAGACATCATAGCATATCCATGTTTGTTTTCATATTAAAAATGAGGTGGTTCTCCCCACAAAAAATAGAACCTGAAGTAAAATTATCATTCCGGGAAGATATGACTTGTTTATCCTATGGCTTCATATATTCCAAAATCTTGCCAAGTACTGCTCATGTATCCCTCAGTTGAGAAATATGTTAGACTCCAACAAAGGTACTTAGGAATTTCCCACAATTCATTAAGAATGATGGAGCAGTAAATGCTACTGGAACAATTCTAGTCACAATGAACTATACAGGATTAATAAGAGAATGTTCTGGACCAGCTACAGTGACACAAGCACTAGGGCACTGCTGTGCGATGCTTGAGCCAGATGTGAGACCCTGCTTTGGGTCCCAGACCAACCTGGACAGGCCTGATGTGGTTGCACAACCTGTAATCCCACCTTATTGGAAGACCCGGGTGGAGGATTGCCACGGCTAGCCCCTATAAAAAAGATACCTAGCACTCTCTCTTTCTTTCCTTTTCCCATTCTCCTTCTTCCTCCTCCATTGCTTACATGCTCAATCTCTGTCTCTCTCACTAAAAAAGAAGATGAAGAAGACAGGATCATTAGAAAAGAAAGGAGGGACCAGTTGATGGCATAGTGGTTAAGATGCTAGACTCCCACATGATTGACCGCAGTTCAAATCCCAGACCTGGCTGCTTAAAACTTGTGCCAAACATGCATGCATACCCAAAACCCTGAGAAGAGAATGGAGGAGAAGGGATTGCATGACCATCCCCCTGGGGGGAGATTTCTTGCTTTCTGTCTCTCTCTCTTTCTCTCTGTGTGTCTCAGGCAAGTACACATGCCCTATTACAAAAATCTCTCTCTCAAAAAAAAAAAAAAAAGGAATTAGAATTGAGTTATAGTACAAGAGGGTAACTGATTAGGAATGTGGGATAGATGGACCAGCAGATTGTGTAATAGTTACATTGTTGGATTTCCACATGGCCAACCATGGTTTGAGTCCTGGATCCAGCGACTTCAAACTCATGCCGGGTGCATGTGCATGCATGCCCAAGATCCTGGGAGAAGGATGAAGGAAAATGGATTGTGGCATGGCCATCCCCCAAGGGGGTAATTTTTCTCTTTTTGTCTCTCTGTCTCTCTGGCAAGTGCATGTACCCTATAGGCAAAAAAATCTC
>NW_006159844.1:5374053-5375269 GCF_000334495.1 Tupaia belangeri chinensis | reverse complement strand
ACAATCCCTTCTCCTCCATTTTCCTCTCACATGGGTCTAGAACTTGAACCACATAGTTGGCCGTGTGGGATCCAGCTGCCTTAATACCATTTCACTTAGCTATTTTTTTAAAAATCAAAAATAGTGTCAAAGCATCCAGGATGAAGGCTAGCCCTGTAGCCTAGTGATTAAGGAGCCAGATCTCACATGGCCAACCACAGTTCAAACCCGATCCGACGGCCTGGGCACGCAGGGCATGTGTGTGCATGCCCAAAGTCCCGAAAGGAGGGAGAAGTGGAAAAGGGGTTGTGGCATGACCTTTCCCCATGGGAGACGCTTTCTCACTCTCTCTGTCTGGAGAGAGTGCACATGCCCTTCAGCAAATTAAAAATAAATTCACGAGCAAAATATAACATTTTAAAAGACTTAGACAACGGCATGTCTTCAAATGGCTCACCCCCGCCCACTGCAGCCCCACCCCAGCGGGACCAGAGGTCGCAAGGTGACCAGGGGCTGAAGTCGGGAATAGCCCCTATAACAAAGATACCTAGCACTCTCTCTTTCTTTCCTTTTCCCATTCTCCTTCTTCCTCCTCCATTGCTTACATGCTCAATCTCTGTCTCTCTCACTAAAAAAGAAGATGAAGAAGACAGGATCATTAGAAAAGAAAGGAGGGACCAGTTGATGGCATAGTGGTTAAGATGCTAGACTCCCACATGATTGACCGCAGTTCAAATCCCAGACCTGGCTGCTTAAAACTTGTGCCAAACATGCATGCATACCCAAAACCCTGAGAAGAGAATGGAGGAGAAGGGATTGCATGACCATCCCCCTGGGGGGAGATTTCTTGCTTTCTGTCTCTCTCTCTTTCTCTCTGTGTGTCTCAGGCAAGTACACATGCCCTATTACAAAAATCTCTCTCTCAAAAAAAAAAAAAAAAGGAATTAGAATTGAGTTATAGTACAAGAGGGTAACTGATTAGGAATGTGGGATAGATGGACCAGCAGATTGTGTAATAGTTACATTGTTGGATTTCCACATGGCCAACCATGGTTTGAGTCCTGGATCCAGCGACTTCAAACTCATGCCGGGTGCATGTGCATGCATGCCCAAGATCCTGGGAGAAGGATGAAGGAAAATGGATTGTGGCATGGCCATCCCCCAAGGGGGTAATTTTTCTCTTTTTGTCTCTCTGTCTCTCTGGCAAGTGCATGTACCCTATAGGCAAAAAAATCTC
>NW_006159844.1:5355570-5373825 GCF_000334495.1 Tupaia belangeri chinensis | reverse complement strand
GGATCTTGGGCACGCACGCACACGCGCCCGGCGTGAGTTTAAGCCACCGGGTCCAGGACACGAACTGCAGTTAACTACTTGGGAGTCCAGCGACATAGCCATTGCGCTAACTGCTGGTCCCTCTTTTTTTTTTAAAGAATTATTTTATTTAACTTTATTTATTTAATTTGACCAGAGAGAGACAGGGAAAGTGAGAAAGCAAACCACCAGGTCTGGGACTTGAACCACTGTCAGCCCTGTGGGAGTCCAGCACCCTTAACCACCATGCCACCTGCCGGCTCCAAGACCTAGCTCTTCTATTTACTGGCCTGGGACTTTAATCTTGCTGACTCTCAGTCTCCCCATATGTAAAAGGGGAGTAGGAACAGGTGGTAATAATGTTACTAAATTCATAAGGTGTCTGTGATAATTAATTGTGATGTGTGTAACAACACTAATATGCAAAGTACTTTTGACACATTATAATTGCCCAGTAAGTCATAGCCAAAAGAGAAAAAGTAGAAAAGTTTTCTTTTTGCTTTCATTGCTTTTTTTCCTTAAATTTTATTTATTTTTTGGGACCAGCAGTTAGCATAATGGCTATGTCTCTGAACTCCCACATAGCCTACCGCAGTTTGATTCCCAGACTTGTTGGCTTAAACACACGCCGGGCGCGTGTGCGTGCGTGCCCAAGATCCCGAGAGGAGAATGGAGAAGGGATTGTGGCATGGCCATCCCCCCTGAGGGGTGATTTCTCACTTTCTGTCTCTATGTCTCTCTCTGTCTTTCTGGTGAGTGCATGCGCACTATAGCAAAAACCTCTCAAAAAAAAATTATTTTTTTCCATGAGCAAGAGAGACAGAGACAGCACCCTGAACAGAGATTCCTCCCATAACCCACTCTCAGCCTTCCTATGTATGGGTTTAGCCTTACAGCCTCATCACCATCTAGCCCTTGGCTTACATCACTTTTTAACGTATATGCCTAAAAAAAAGAGGCTCAAAACAAGTCTTCTACCATAAATCACCTCAGTCTACCCATTTTCCATGTCTCTGCCTTGATTGGAGAAGTGTACTGAACACAGTTGTCTTACTGTAAAGTGTAACTCCTCCTCACATCCCTTTCCCTCAGTCACATCCCCATTATTGTTTCCTGTCACTTCCAGTTTTTGTGTCCCCATTTCTGCTTTTAAAAAAGCAGAAGTGAGGGAGATGTGAGGGTTCGGGGATTTTTAAAAGCTGTTCATAAGTCTTCACTGGTGTATTAAACCATAGCTGTGTGAATATAATACTTGCCAGTTCTTTTCTCTGGGAAACACAAAGGAATTTCCCCATTAGAGACTTAAGCTTTAACTTTTTTTTTTAAGTTTAATTCTTTAAAACAGGAAAAGACAAGCACCCTCAACAGGGTCTCACGCTGTGATCCCCACAGCCATCCCAGCCGGCCAGGATCACATGCACATCGCTCCTGATGCTCATAGGTGGACCCAGGAATCAAAACCGTGATCTTCTACATGGATCCTGCATTGCTTAGCCACACACATACTAATTTTTTAGAGGACTGGAATTGTGTTGTGCATATACAACATGAGACTTGCACAATTATGAGAGTTTATTACATTTAAATTTAAGCCTGAATAGCTTTTTTGTTTTTTTATTTTAACTCTGCATTTTGCATATGGGAAAATTTTAGGGTCTTAATTTGCCTCAAGGGCACAGAGGTACATTGCTGAACCTGAACTATTAGGTTTAAACATGTGAGTTTGTGAGTTTTGTACAAAGGAAATGTTTAAATGTAAACGTATAGTTCAAAGAGTAATAATAAAACTGCCATCTCTGTACCCACCGGTCAAAGCAAGAAATTCCCTATACCCTCTCTGACATCTTCTAACGTCCCCTTTCCCCTCCTAAATTCTTCTTCCCCTGTTCTCCACCCCAGCAAGGTAACATAATTTGACTTAGATATAAATGATTTTCTCGCTTTTCAAAATTGTTTAGGTTTGAAAAGTTGAGTAGCGCATTCAAACCTAGCTATGTAAGGAAAAGACAGTATTGTCTCTGTTAGATGAAAGAACCCAGAGAAAATAAACTAAACAGCTTTGTTTTATGACTTGGCTTTGTTCTCTGGGAGCCACTTCTGGGGCAGTCAATGTACAAGGTCATGGGTGAATCTTAGGAAACAGAGGGTTTACTACAGTCCAAAAGGTAAACACGAGCAAAGCTATAGTTCAGACCAGGTATGCAACTTCCAACAGAAATTGGTCAGACTGAATGGGCTGCCATTTTCTGCCTCCAAGTTTACTATGGTTTTCCTCCAACTTTCAGGAATAAGTTAAGGCAAAACATTTCTCTTGTTTGCAGTAAAATGCAGGTTATACTGATCAAAGTAACATGGCATGGTGGGGGTGTGGGAACTCCAGGAAAAGATTAAGATTTCTCACTTTCTGTCTCTATGTCTCTCTCTGTCTTTCTGGTGAGTGCATGCGCACTATAGCAAAAACCTCTCAAAAAAAAATTATTTTTTTCCATGAGCAAGAGAGACAGAGACAGCACCCTGAACAGAGATTCCTCCCATAACCCACTCTCAGCCTTCCTATGTATGGGTTTAGCCTTACAGCCTCATCACCATCTAGCCCTTGGCTTACATCACTTTTTAACGTATATGCCTTAAAAAAAGAGGCTCAAAACAAGTCTTCTACCATAAATCACCTCAGTCTACCCATTTTCCATGTCTCTGCCTTGATTGGAGAAGTGTACTGAACACAGTTGTCTTACTGTAAAGTGTAACTCCTCCTCACATCCCTTTCCCTCAGTCACATCCCCATTATTGTTTCCTGTCACTTCCAGTTTTTGTGTCCCCATTTCTGCTTTTAAAAAAGCAGAAGTGAGGGAGATGTGAGGGTTCGGGGATTTTTAAAAGCTGTTCATAAGTCTTCACTGGTGTATTAAACCATAGCTGTGTGAATATAATACTTGCCAGTTCTTTTCTCTGGGAAACACAAAGGAATTTCCCCATTAGAGACTTAAGCTTTAACTTTTTTTTTTAAGTTTAATTCTTTAAAACAGGAAAAGACAAGCACCCTCAACAGGGTCTCACGCTGTGATCCCCACAGCCATCCCAGCCGGCCAGGATCACATGCACATCGCTCCTGATGCTCATAGGTGGACCCAGGAATCAAAACCGTGATCTTCTACATGGATCCTGCATTGCTTAGCCACACACATACTAATTTTTTAGAGGACTGGAATTGTGTTGTGCATATACATCATGAGACTTGCACAATTATGAGAGTTTATTACATTTAAATTTAAGCCTGAATAGCTTTTTTGTTTTTTTATTTTAACTCTGCATTTTGCATATGGGAAAATTTTAGGGTCTTAATTTGCCTCAAGGGCACAGAGGTACATTGCTGAACCTGAACTATTAGGTTTAAACATGTGAGTTTGTGAGTTTTGTACAAAGGAAATGTTTAAATGTAAACGTATAGTTCAAAGAGTAATAATAAAACTGCCATCTCTGTACCCACCGGTCAAAGCAAGAAATTCCCTATACCCTCTCTGACATCTTCTAACGTCCCCTTTCCCCTCCTAAATTCTTCTTCCCCTGTTCTCCACCCCAGCAAGGTAACATAATTTGACTTAGATATAAATGATTTTCTCGCTTTTCAAAATTGTTTAGGTTTGAAAAGTTGAGTAGCGCATTCAAACCTAGCTATGTAAGGAAAAGACAGTATTGTCTCTGTTAGATGAAAGAACCCAGAGAAAATAAACTAAACAGCTTTGTTTTATGACTTGGCTTTGTTCTCTGGGAGCCACTTCTGGGGCAGTCAATGTACAAGGTCATGGGTGAATCTTAGGAAACAGAGGGTTTACTACAGTCCAAAAGGTAAACACGAGCAAAGCTATAGTTCAGACCAGGTATGCAACTTCCAACAGAAATTGGTCAGACTGAATGGGCTGCCATTTTCTGCCTCCAAGTTTACTATGGTTTTCCTCCAACTTTCAGGAATAAGTTAAGGCAAAACATTTCTCTTGTTTGCAGTAAAATGCAGGTTATACTGATCAAAGTAACATGGCATGGTGGGGGTGTGGGAACTCCAGGAAAAGATTAAGACAAGCCAAGTATAAGCTCACTCGGGCATTTCGTACTCAGGTTAAAGTGATAGGATGTTGGCGGCGGGGATCTTGGTAATGACAGTCCCCAGTGTGGCTATCTCTTGAGTCACTTATCAGACTGTACCCACTGCCTTCTGTATCTGATACATTGATGCATGTCATCCTGGGATCTCCCTTCACTATCCTCCTGGGGATTCCCATTGCCTCTCCTGTATTAGACCTTCAGTTTCCTGTCTTCGTTTTTCTTCAGTTAGTCTCTTTAATGGAAAATTCTCCAGATCCTTCTTAAGGTGTTTGGAGGTACAAACTTTTTAGAGCTTCCATGTCTAAAAATGTGTTTATATTATTTTTATATGTGATAGTGTGGTTGAAAATAGATCTAGATTAGAAATAATGTACTTTGAAAATTTTGAAGACAGAGCTTCATGCTTCCGTTATTAGTCTTAGTATGAAGGTGTTCTGATTCTTGTTTTCTTTTCTTTTTTTTTTTTTTAAGAGGTTTTTGCCATAGGGCACACACACTTGCCAGAGAGAAAGACGTGAGAGGGCAAGTGAGAAATCCTTCCCTCCCCACCTCCCCACCCCCAGGCAGGATGGCCATGCCACAATCCCTTCTCCTCCATTTTTCTCCCAGGATCTTGGGCACATACACGCAAATGCCCAGCATGAGTTTCAAGCCACTGGGTTCAGGACTCAAATTGCAGTTAGCCAGGTGGGAGTCCAGCAATATAACCACTATGCCATCTGCTGGCCCCGCTCTTGATCTTTTGTATATAACCAGTTTTATTCTCTCTGGAGGCTTTCAGAATTTTCTGTTTATCTCCAGAGTTCCAAAATTTCACAGTGGTGTGACTTGATGTGTTGTATTTGCATACATTGAGTTGGGCATGCAATGGACTACTTTATTCTAGAAACTCCTCTTTTCATTTGAGGAGATGTTCCTTTGATTATTTTGATAACTCCCTCTATTCCTTTTTTCCCTGACCTTTCTCTCTGAGAAAGGTAATAAAGCCATAGACTTCCCTTCCACCTTCATAAGTAATATGAATTTGAGGGGTTGGGAGTACATAAATCCAGGAAACTAGTGGATCTTAAGCAGCTTTCCCCCAGTTCTCTTGGTTAAACCGCATACCTCCATTCAGCTTCATTTCTTTGCTTACAGTTCTGGAGTATTTTGAGAAATGGGGTTGGTTCTAGTTTGCCACTATGCAGATTTGACTTTGAATCCACAAGGTCAGTTACCACTGTCTGCTTTCCAGTTTCCAATATTGTGTTGCTATTTTCTCCCAAGTCTCTGCAGACTTATCATTTTAGTAAATTGATACTATATTTTTAATGGAATTTCAAATGGGATTAAAATTAGATGTATGTGTTCAGTTTGCTTTCTTAACCCAAAAACCTATGTTCTACACTTACCAAGTGTTCACAGAGAGATTAACGCAAAAATCACCTGAGTCGGTGATAATGCGAAAAAAACCTCTTTTTTATTTTATTATTTCTTTTCCTTTTCTTTCTTTCTTTTCTTTCTTTTTTTTTGGAAGTAGGGAGGATAAAGTGGGGAGTAGAATCTTTAAATTCACTTCTTTAGGTTGTCATATAATAACAGCTAACATTTTATTTAAGTTTTTTATATTTATTTCATATGAGAGTGAGGGAGAGAGAAAGAGAGAAAGACAAGCACTCCCAAAAGAATCTTTTTTTTTTCTTTTTTTTTTTTTTGAGGTTTTTGTTTGTTTGTTTGTTTGTTTTGCTATAGGGCGTGTACGCTCGCCAAAAAGACAGAGAGAGAAAGAGACAGAAAGCGAGAAATCACCCCCGGGGGGATGGCCACGCCTCAATCCCTTCTCCTCTCTTCTCCTCTTGGAATCTTGGGCACGCACGCACATGTGCCCGGTGTGAGTTTAAGCCACTGGGTCCAGGACTTGAACCGCAGTTGATTACATGGGAGTCCAGCGACATAACCATTACGCTAACTGCTGGTCCCCCAACAGAATCTTCACACCATGTCCCACCCTAGCCTTAGCTAATCCAGGATATTACAGATAGAATTGTCCCAGAAAAGTGTCAGTAATCATTGCATACAATTGTGTGTGGCTTTGTAACAAGACAAAAGCTATGTGAATTATTGTAGCAGTGGAAAGGCTACTCAAATTTTCAAGTCCCCCCATTCACCTTCTGTTATTATTAAACAGTATCCTATGAGTCTGGAAGTGTTTGTATACCTTTCCAGAGTAAGCAAATATTTTCCCTGTACATAGACTAGATCTAGACCCCTGGGGGACATTTTGAATACTTTTTAGGGTGGAAATTTTATATGCATCAGTATGTTAATTTAATTTTCTTGAATTCCGTTTTCAGTTTTCAAATACCTATTCTTTCCTGCCTTGCAGGATAAAGGAAACACTGGTATCTTTCTTTAGAGAAGCTAAAGAAAATAAAGAACGCATATAGATGTTTGGAGAACAGTCACACTATGAGTCAGAAGCCAAATCTGTCTTCTAACAACTGACTTTCAGCTAGCTGGGGAAGTCCATCCAGGCCAACAATTTAATCATTTTCTAAAAGACAGGATAACTGAGTGGGTCTAATGGCATCAGAGAAGACAGTGATGCACAGGAAACACATCCCACATTTGACAGGATGTTCCCAAAGCTGGAAGGGTTTTTTTCTTCCTTGGGAGAATTGTTTTATTGACCAACGACAAGATGAGATCATTGAAATCTCCCTAACATACCAAAGACTGATGAAAGCTGAATATAGAGTGCAGTGGGTCTAACAAACCAGTGGGCTTGCTTATGACATCAAAATGAAGTAATCTTTTGTGTATATAGGTTCTTCCAAGAGATTCAAGGAGCTTTATGGAGTGAATCAGTCATCAAATAGTTTTAAATCTGCTTTGCACAAAGACATAGAAGTAAGACTCCAGCTGAGTCTCAGTCTGAGCCTCTCCCCTCTGGAGCATCAAACTTAGAAAACTTAACAGTCTTAGGAGACCACTCAATGAAAGGTCCCCTCTCCCTCTTCACTCCAGTTCTGCTGCTTCACCAAAACACTTCCTTTTCTTTTCTTCTTTCAATTCTTCCACTTTCATCAAGTGTTAATCTGCCTCTTACAGGGTACATGTTGAATATTCCTTATCTAAAATGTTTGGATTCGGATGTATTTTGGATTCTGGATATTTCTGGATTTTGAAATATTTGCACATACATAATGAAGTATCTCGGGGTGGGACCCACGTCTAAACACAATATCCATTCATAGTTCATATACATTTTATACACACAGTCGGAAGATAAGTTTATACGATATTTTTGTATTGCCACATTTGACTGTGACCCACCACTTGAGGTCGGGGGTGGAACTTTCTACTAGTGATGTTATGTTGGTGCTCAGAAAGTTTCAGCATTTTGAATTTCAGAATTTTGGATTAGGGATACTCAACAGTTCCAGCAAGACAATATTATTAATCTCTCTTTAAATAAATAGTGATTTTTCTCCCTCTCTGCTGGCAGCAACAGCTACCAAAGAGACCTGAAGCTGAGGCAGCACTCCTTAACATAAAGACATAATGAGACTATTTGACACCAGGGATAGCTTTAGTGGGTTTCCTGCACTCTTCCTTGGCAGTATTTTCAGAGGTACACAGAAATGTCTGAATGTAGCACCTGGCTTGAAAAATACACAGTCACTGCTTCTAGGATGGGGATTCTCGTTTCTACTTTGCAGAAAGTAGTAGCATCATAGAATCAAGTAGACTTCATTTTTCTAATCTGAAGTATCCCTTTATTTTTCCTGCTGTAAACTTCGTAGAGAGCAGAATTCCTCAATTACAAACATTATGTGTGCGTTTTAGAACACTGCCTTGGTCGAGTTCATCTTTGTCCTTGAAGTAGTTTCTTCTTCTCTTAGCTTGTAGAAAATAATTGTCAAAATGAGTAAATGCACATAAAAGAATCTTTAATTTTTGTTGCTTTTTTTTTTTTTTTTTTTGTCTGTCTTGGACTTGATCCTGTCATATCCTGAAATCCAGCCAGGCTCTAATAGAAACCCCCCCTACCCAAGACCATCAGTTCCACTTCAGGCCCTAGGTTACTATAAGGTTGTCTTTAGTGAACCAATCATATGCAAGGTGATGTTTTTCTTCGTAGTAATCTCCAAAACAACTGAAACAACAATTAAAAATTGGTATAACTTTGTCAGGACAGTATGCAGGCAGTAATTATTTTAAGAACCTCTCTTCTATTTTTTATGGAATTTCAGATATCTTCACTTAAAAAAAATCTCCAGAAGCTGGAGTGAAGAGGGAGAGGGGACCTTTCATTGAGTGGTCTCCTAAGACTGTTAAGTTTTCTAAGTTTGATGGTCCAGAGGGGAGAGGCTCAGACTGAGACTCAGCTGTTAATAATACCACTTATTAACAACATGACTCTATTTATAATTAATGTACATTCCTTTCACAGCTCAGGGTCTGAATTATAGCTATGTGTATGTATAAAGAGGCAGGGGGCCAGCAGATGGTGTAATGGTTAAATTATTGCACTCCTACATTGCCAACTGTGGTTCGAGTCCCAGACCCAGCAGCTTAAAACTCAAGCTGGGTGCATGTGCATGCATGCCCACAATCACAAGGGGAGAATGGAGGAGAAGGGACTGTGGCATGGCCATCCCTCCTGGAGGATGATTTCTCACTTTCTGTCTCTCTGTCTCTCTCTGTCTCTGGTGAGTGCATGCACCCTATAGCAAAAATCTCTCTCTTAAAAAAAAACGTGACGGGAACCAGCAGTTAGCGTAATGGCTATGTTGCTGGACTCCCACGTAGTCGACCGCGGTTCATGTCCCGGACCCGGTGGCTTAAAAAAACTCACGCCGGGCGCATGTGCGTGCGTGCCCAAGATCCCGAGAGGAGAATGGAGGAGAAGGGATTGTGGCGTGACCATCCCCCCTGGGGGGTGATTTCTCGCTTTCTGTCTCTATGTCTCTCTCTGTCTGTCTGGCGAGCGCACGCGCCCTACAGTGAAAATCTCTCCAAAAAAAAAAAAAACTGAGGAGGCAAGTCAGAGACTAAATCACTTTATTTACATCCTCCTCGGTGTGCGCACTCACATGGTTTCACCTGAGAAAAACGAGGCCTTCTAAAGCTTAGATCCACCAAATGCCTTGCTCCTTAAACATCCTACCCAGTTATACTGGGTTATCAGAAAAGTCATGATGCATTTTTACATAGAAAAAGAGAAAAATACAACATGACTTTTCTGACAACCCAATACTTAGTGCGTATTACAGCTGTTGACCATTTTCAGAAAGAACAATTTCTACTTTAATCAAGCTCTCCTATATCAGATATTTTAGAAAGAAGAAAATTATTCCTGAGTTCAGGCATCCGTGAACTTTTTGTGCTTCTAGAATAGCTATTTATGCCCATTCATTTCATACACAGAATACATAATAGTATCAGAAGCTGCCAGGGAACGATATTAGATGCATTATGTAAAGGTTACTGCACTCTTACTAGCTGACTAGAATTGGGATTTGCCCCTAACTAAGGCTAAAATAAAGTACAGCTTCTCCTCACTATTCCCCTACTGATCCATTAAAAGCAAAGAAGTTGAGCAGAAGGTGGAGAGAGAAGGTGAGGAAGGATATGTACTTCGGCACTAACACATTGTCTCCCTGAACCACTTTATCAGATAGACCCCCTTGTAGTTTCCTAAAGTTATTTACAAGAGCAGACATTGCCAGAGAGAACATGGCCTGAGGGCCAGGTGATTTTGAGCTTCTTTCTAAATTAGCACTTAGGAATACCTTAATATGTTCCTAATTTCTCTCCTAAAACGTCCTTTTTCTCTAAACAGGAAACACTACTTCCTTCCCTCATACATTACTATAAAAAATAGTAGAAAATTATCAAAGAATTTTTTATCTTCACATACAAAGAAATTATACGTATGGCCAGCCCAGTTGTACTGTTGTTAAGTTCCATGCTTCAAGAGTCAGACTCCACAGGAATGACCATGGATTCAAATACCTGCCCCAGTGGCATGAAAAGCCCATTGGGGGAACCAGCAGTTAGCATAATGGCTATGTCGTTGGACTCCCATGTAGTTGATTGTGGTTTGAGTCCTGGACCCAGTGACTTAAGCTCACGCCAGACACATACGCATGTGTGCCCAAGATCCCGAGAGGAGAATGGAGGAGAAGGGATTGTGGCGTGGCCATTCCCCGGGGGGGGATTTCTCACTTTCTGTCTCTCTGTCTCTCTCTGTCTTTCTGGCGAGTGCACGTGCCCTATAGCAAAAACCTCTCCAAAAAAAAAGATAAATAAATAAATAAATACACATTGGGCACCTGTGCACGCATGCCCAAGATCCTGATGGGAAGGGGGAACAGAGACAAAAGGATTGGGGCATGGCCACACCCCACTGAGGGATACTTGAGAGACAAAGAGAAAGAGAAAGTATGTGCCCTCTGGAAATAAAAGAACAACAACAATAAAATTATACATGAACAATATCATTTTATATTTTTGTTCATGTTTACTTAATAAGTATTCTTAACATTTGCTAAGTATTTATTGGTCGACTACGTGGGAGTCTAGCGACATAGCCATTACACTAACTGCTGGTTCCTTTGCTAAGTATTATTGAGGCGCAAGAAAGGTGCTCGAAGTAGAATATGGCATAGGAACATTTTCAAGTCTCTTCCATCTTCAAAAATAACAAATTCAAAAACCTCCCTTCATGGTGAAGTTTCTGGGAGGCTGGATTTCAAGAGGCCATATCCACTCTGTATGAGGACCAGAACTAAGTAAAATACCTAGAGCTGTGCTTGTAGGACAATCCCTCTGGGAAAAGTGTGCCTTATTCACACTTTACAGATAAATCTTGGAATTCCTAACTTGGGTCAGAACTCAAAATCAGAGATCCTATGCAATATAAATACAAATATAGAACAGTATCTTCGATTACTAAGAGTGAAGAGATAGGACAAGTGATGGTAGATGACTGTTTAGATTATGGTTCCACCTGAGAGTGCTTAAAGCCAAATGTTAAAATGTTAATGTGGAACAATCATTGCAAATCGCACTAAATCCCTTCATGGTTTTGACCGCCGCTGCCTCTCGGCACGGCTGGCTTCCAACCACACCTGGGCTTTACCCTGTTCCAATCTGCAAGTGGCAGTCAGCGCCCACTTCCCACACCAGCTGTCTCTTGTCTGGACCACAGCCCTCAAACCTCCCCCCCGCCCCGCCTTTCATCATCTCCCTGCACTGATTCATCTCCTGTTGCACGCTGAAAATAGAAGGTATCAGGAGGAATGATCGCACATGTCCACATACACACCACACACACTCACACACACCAACCACACAGTCGATCGTCTCGGTGTGCACAGCCATCCCTCTCTCTCTTCCATCCCAATGCAAGAGGTGTTCCCTCCATCTGTTCACTAGATTCTCCTGCTTTTTCAGGAACCTTGGTCTAGCAGTTATTCCTTCTGTGACCATATCTTTAGCCTCTCCTTACTACTGGCTTTTCCTGGTCAGAATAGGAATATTCTCAAGCCTCTTCCATCTTCAAAAATAACAAATCAAAAACCTCCTCCCTTCAGAGTGTAGTTTCTGGGAGGCTTGATTTTAAAGAGGCCATATCCACCCTGTATCTGAGATGAGGACCAGAACTAAGCAACGTGCATAGAGGTGCTTGTAGGACAATCTCTCTGGGCAAAGCAAACTGCAATTTTATGTAAGGTTTAGGGAATCAGTTGAAATTTCACTCCTGCTCCCTGTGGCAGACAGACATCAAAATAACCCCTTGGGTTGCAGGCCACATTTTAGTTCTTATATAACATAGTGTCTGTAGTGTTGAAACTTAGCCTCAGGACTGGACTCCCACATGGCCAACCGTGGTTCAAATCCTGGACCTGGTGGTTTGCTCTTTCTCTCTCTCTCTCTCTCTCTCGTAAGTGCATGTGCCCTATAGCAAATTAAATAACAGTAGTAATAATAAAGATAAATATTAAAATAAATAAATAAAAAAAACGGCCTCTCCCGCCTTCCTTCTTAAAATGCTGCTTATTGTTTCTCTCTGAGGGATCATAGCCTTCTGATTTTTATTCTATCTTTCTGGTCATTTCTCAGACTCCCTTATAGGCTTTTCTTTCTTTCCTTTTTTTTTTTTTTTGTTTTGAGAGGTTTTTGTTATAGGGTGTGTGTGCTCGCTAAAGAGACAGAGAAACAGAAAGTAAGAAATCACCCCCTGGGGGGATGGCTATGCCACTATCCCTTCTCCTCCATTGTCCTCTCAGGATCTTGGGCACGCATGCACATGCGCCCAGCATGAGTTTAAGCCACCAGGTACGGGACGCGAATCACGGTCAACTACATGAGAGTCCGGCAACATAGCCATTATACCACTTATAGTTTTTTCTTATCACCCTATACTTTAAGTAATAGTATCCCTCAGGTTTCATCTCCACTTTCTTTTCTCCTAAAGTCTGTATTCTGTCCTGTTATAGTTCATGTACTCTCTTATATCTTCTGCCATCACATGTTCCTTGATGATTCCCAAATCTTTAGCTGCAGTCCAGAGCCATCTTCCACATGACTGACTGCCTCCTGGACATCTTCCACCCAGGGATACAAGAGCTCCTCCTCTCAAGACCCTGTCTTGGTACTGTATTTCTAGTTGTCCAATCTTTGTTGGTATATTTCTTAATTTTCCATATCCAGTCAGTGACTAGGTCTGCTCTGTTCTGCTTTACTATCCTCAAAGGGCTCTCTTCTCTCCATCTCTGCTGCCAATTTTCTCATTATCTCTTGCCTGAATTACTACAGAAGCTTCTTAATGGATCTCCATATACATGTAGGGCCTTCCTGCATAATTTTGATCTCTCTGAAGTGGTGGTCATGTCTTTCTCCTGTTTCAATCCTTTTATTTTTTTCCGCCTGCATTGCTTTCAGGTGGGAACACACTTACACAACTTGCAAAGACCCCCCTGTGATCTGACCCCTGCATTCATTTCTGGCCCTCTCTATGTCATCCTCCCACACCTCTGCTTGAGCCACATTTAACAGTTGTCCATTTCCTTGAATTCGCAGTGCTATTAAATAAAGAGCTTCCATCCTCAACTTGTTCCCCTTGTCCTTGGAAACTCCCATTCTTTGCCTTTGTAATTCATCTGAAAACAGCTCAGCTGTCATTTCCTCTGCAGAGACTTTCCTGACTGCCTTTTTCACACCCAGTCTGATTTAGGTGCTATCCTTGTGCTCCCTTTTAACACTTATTACATTGTATTAGAATCATTTGACAACCTCCTTGAGGTAGGGGTAGCTTGTATCTATATCTCTAGTACCCCTGCTTGGTGGCTTACAGAGAAGGTTCTCATTCATTTTTGATGAGTAAACTAGCCCTTTAACTTTATCAGGACTGATTTAAAATGCATGTGGGCACACCCATGCATATACACATGCACACATTCATATGCATACATACATACACATCAAAAACAAAAAACCTCAAATGTAAATATTTGCTGGATATTCCATATTTTAAAGTTATTGGGTTTTTTTGTTTTGTTTTGTTTTTAGTTTTGCTATGAGGCACATGTGCTCACTGGAGAGAGACAGAGAAAAAGTAAGAAAGCACTCCTCCACAGGGGATGGCCACACCACAATCCCCTCTCCTTCATTCTTCTCTTAGAATTTTTGGGCACACATGCACATGCACCCACTGTGTTTTTCAAGCTCCACAGTGGTATCTGACTGCCTTAACCACACCACCCACTGGCTTGTTACTGTTAATTTTTAAAGTTTCAATATTGTATGCATTTATCTTTTGGGCACACATCCACATGTGCCCCCATTTAAACCATTTTTAAGTATATAATTAGTTCAGTGGCATTAAATACTTCACATTGTCATGCAGTCATTGCTACCATCCATCTCCAGAACTTTCTCATCTTCCCAAACTGAAACTCTGTATACTTTAAACACTAACTCTTCATTCTCCCTTCCTCCTAACCCCTGGCCACTACCATTCTGTAATACTCTGATTCAGTTTACTACCTTTAAGTACTTCATGTCAGTGAAATCATTCAATATTTGTCCTTTAGTGTCTAGTTTATTTCACTTTGCATAATCTCTTCAAGCTTCATCCATGTTGTAGCATGCATCTACCTTTCATTCCTTTTTAAGCCTGAACAATAATCTATTATATGTATATAACCCAGGAAGTGCAAGAGACTGCAGAGGGGGGAAGCGAAGGTTTTAAGAATAGGGAAAGGAAATTACATTTGCTGTTTAGGATTACTCAGAAAAACTTTGGTCTCATTGCCCTTTCCCACCTCCCAGGCAGCTATCTGTTTCCTGAGCATCCTTATGCACAGTTATTTCTGACACTTGTAGCCCAGCCCAGACCACCTTTTTTTTTTTTTTTTAAGATTCTTGCCATAGGGCACATGTGCTCACTGGAGAGAGAGAAGGAAAATGAAAATCAACCCCTGGGGGCAGCCACACTGCAATTCTTTCTCCTTTCTCCTCTCAACATATTTTGCGCACACACACACACACACACACACGTGTGCCCACCGTGATTTTCAAGCCACTGGATCCAGGACTTGAACTGTGAGTCACCATGTGGAAGTCCAGCACCTTAACAACCATGCCACCAGCTTAACAACTATGCCACCAGCTGGCCCACTAGCCACATTCTACTATTATTATTATTATTAATTATATTTTATCATTATTATTTTGTAACTACATGTTTCTGGTTTACTGGCTTAACAACAGGTAATAAAAAAATTAAACATTGGATTCTGAGCCAGATCACAGAGTGAATACTGCTTCTGTAACCATAAATATCTGCCTTTTCTCTTAGAAAATCATTTATTTCTTGAGCAAGAGATGAGGTCAGGGGGTGGACAGACGGGTGTCCTCAGCAAGGTCTTGTCCCACCACAGTTCTTCCCCCAGTCTCCCAGCCAGGATCATGGCACACACATATGCACCCAGTGTATTTAGATAGACCAAAGATCTGAACCTGGGCCTCCCACATGACTCTAGCCTCACGTGGCTCCCTACTGTGCATACCACTGTGGCTAGGCCATCATCTACCTTTGAATCTCTGTTGAACTGTGAGGGTTCGCTTTATGCATGAACTTCAGAGGGCTATGGAGTGTCCAGATATTTGTTCAAACATTATTCTGGGTGTGTCTGTGAGGATGTTTCTAGATGAGATTAAGATTTAAGTCACTAGCCTGAATAGCAGACTGCCCTCCTTATGGGGATGGACCTGATCCATTTAGTTGAAGGACTGAATAGAACCAAAAAAGTTAAGGATGGAAGAGTTCTTTCTGCCTGACTGCCTTCAAGCTAGAACATCAGTTTACTCCTGCCTTCACACTTGAACTGAAACATAAGCTGTTCCTGGGTTTCAAGCCTGGTGGGTTTTGGACTAGAACTATACCATCAGCTCTCCTGGAGCTATAGATTAATCTTTTGAGGCAATTCCTTATAACAAGTAAATAAATCTGTCTCTCCCTATATATATATATATATGTGTATATACATGTGTGTATACACATATGTATTTATAATATAACTGTATGACATAGCTGTATATCTATATCCTATTGGTTCTCTGGAGATCCATGACTAGTACCAAAGCAAAAGAGTGATTATAATGTAACAGAGATGGGCAAAGTTTTCCACTTTCTTACACCATTTCTTGTTTTCTTTCTCAATAGATTAAAAGAGGATGGAGAATTACAAAATCAAGCACATGCTTCTTAAAATAAAGGTTGCAATCATTTTTATTCGTGCCAGAATGGAAGATTTCATTCTGCTTGATTTAAACAAATCCAGTGCTTTCAATTTCAGGCATTCCAAATTTAGGTCTGCTTGGGGCTTGAGGATTATGCCTAAGAGGACCTCTTCTGTAATTTCAGTCTGTAGATCTAGGGGTAGGAATGTGGCTCTTCTATTTTATGGAACCAAGTAATCCCACAGGATACGTACACCTCCTCCCCTCACTGTCTTTCTCATCTTTGACTATAACTTCTCAGCTTCAAATTTTATCTTTGTTTAAAAGTTTTGATATGATAGCTAGCTCTCCCAGCAACCACATTGTTACCCTAAACTTGGGCACTGTTTTTCAGCAGTTTTATGCCAAAATTATGCCACATATTAGTAAACACACACACATACAATCCTCTTATATCTTCCTACAGGAGATAAAACAAATTTGGCTAAAAGCCAAACCAGAAAATGTTTACACCAAATATTTATCTGAAATGTATTCTTCTGGGTGTTTTGTTGTTGTTGTTGTTGTTTGTTTGTTTGTTTTAGAATAGTTCTTTAGACATCTTGAGGAACAACGGTAAATAGGAAATTAAAATTTAGTCCATATAGTATAATCAGAATGAAGAAAATATAATGGGAAAAGATTTCAAGGAAAATTGAAAAGGAGAAATAGTTCAAGGAAAAATAAGTTTGTGAAAAGAAAAAGTGGAGATTGGCCTTGTAGCCTAGTAGTTAAGGGAGCCAGATTCCACATGGCTAACTAAGCGGTTCAAGTCCCATCTCTGGTGGCTTTAAAAACACGTGGGCAGGACCAGCATATGATCTGGTGGTTACACACTGGCCTTCCATGTAGCCTATTGTGGTTCAAGACCCAGGCCAGCAGCTTAAAACTCGCACAGGGCACGTGTGTGCATGTCCAAGATCCTGAGAAGAGAATGGAGGATAAAGGATTATGGCATGGCTGTCCCCTCTGGGGACATTTCTCGCTTTCTGTCTCTCTGTCTCTCTCTTGTCTCTCCGGCAAACACACATGCTCTATAGCAAAAATATCTCTCAACAAAACATGTGGGCGCTCTTTCTCATGGCACTTTAGAAGAGATTAATTGTTTCAAGATGAGGCTGAATATCTCTTTCTCTGCCATTGGCTGCCAGAAACTCATTGAAGTAGATGATGAATGCAAACTTTATTCTTTTTATAAGAAGCATATGGCCACAGAAGTTGCTACTGATGCTTTGGGTGAAGAATGGAAGGGTTATGTAATCCGAATCAGGGGTGGAAACGACAAGCAAGGTTTCCCCATGAAGTAGGGTGTCTTGATCCACGGCCGTGTCCACCTGCTACTGAGTAAGGGACATTCCTGTTACAGACCAAGGAGAACTGGAGAAAGAAAGTGCAAATTCGTTCAGGGTTGCATTGTGGATGCCAATCTGAGCTGTCTCAACTTGGTTATTATAAAAACAGGAGAGGAGGATACTCCGGGACTGATACTACCATGCCTCATCACCTGGGGCCTAAGAGAGCTAGCAGAGCCAAAAACTTTTCAGTTTCTCTAAAGAAGACAATGTCTGCCAGTACATTGTAAGAAAGCCCTTAAATAAAGAAGTAAAAAACCTAGGGCCAAAGCACCTAAGATTCAGCGTCTTGTGACTCCATGTGTCCTGTAACATAAACGCCAGCATATTGCTCTCAAGAAACAACGTACTAAGAAAAATAAGAAAGAGGTGGCAGAATATCCTAAACTTTTGGCCAAGAGAATGAAGGAAGCTAAAGAAAAATGCCAAGAACAGTTTGCCAAGCAGGTGGCATTGTGTGGTGGTTGAGGGTGCTGGCCTCCCACATAGCCAATGGCGGTTCAAGTCCTAGTCTCGCCCTCTCCCTCACACACACACACACACACACACACACACACACACACACACACACATTCTGTCTCTCTCTGGTCAAATTTAAATAAATAAATAAAAAGTTAACTAAAATAATTTTTTTTAAAAAAGAACAGTTTACCAAGAGACACAGGCTGTCCTCTTTGAGAGCTTCTACTTCTAAGTCTGAATTCAGTCAAAAATGAGATTTTATAAGAGAAAGAAATAAATAAGGTCAGATCTCAAAAAACAAAAACAAAACACATGGGCACTTATACATGCATGCCCTAAATCCCAACAGGATGGGAAGTGGAGGAGAAGGGAATGCAATATGACCATGCCCCATTGGAGGGATGCTTTCTCTCTCTCTCTCACTTTCTCTTCTCTCTCTCTCTATCTCTCTATCTCTCTATCTCTCTTTGGCAAGCTCATGCACCCTTTCACAATTTGAAAAAAAAAAAGAAAGAAAAAAAGGGGACCAGCAGTTGGTGTAATGGCT
>NW_006159844.1:5335771-5355367 GCF_000334495.1 Tupaia belangeri chinensis | reverse complement strand
ATAGAAAAAAAAAAAAAAAAAACTCTCTGAAAGAAAAGGAAAAGGAAAATAATAGGGAATATAAAAACAAAACCTCCTAATCCAGAGAGAGAAAAAGATCCCAAGATGATGAATTTGGTATGAGAAAGTTATGTGACTGTCTCCATCTCCCCATTCCAGAAGAGTAGGCCAGGCGTACTCCTTTTTCCACTAAGAAAAGGTATGGACTAAGGCGGACAGTGATGTCTTATGGAAAAGGGTGGGGGAGTGATATGCCAAATTAATCATAAAGTACTGGGTACACAGGAAGTCTCAGTTCTGGAATCACTGTGAAATATTAGATATGGTTTACAGTGAACTGTATGCTGTTAATTCTGCTCTACTATGTGGTCCAGATTCTAGACTCCTTAGGCAAACCCAGAACTTTCCCCAACATTTCTGGGTTCTCTAGGTTGAGAGCAGTCTAAGGTGGATCTCAGCTTCTCTAGTCCCCACTGCCTTGTGCTCATTCCTTCATCTCTGTTTTCTAAACCTAGTCCCCTGTTTATTAGTCTCAAGGGGAGGATTGCCTTTTGGGATGACCATGCTATATGCATTGATCAGCCTATGTGCGTCAGGTATCTGTCACCCTGCCCTTTAATTTTTCAAAGAAGGCCTAAAGTTGGTGTTTTTGGTTTGTAGGGTGTTTGGGTTTTGTTTGTTTACTTTTTATTTTGAGATAATTACAGATTTGTATGCAGTTCTAAGAAATAGTACAGAGAGATATAATGTACCTTTTACCTAGTTTCTCCTGATAGTAACATCTTGCTCCAAACTATGTTATATCATAACCTGGATACTAATATTGACATAGTCAAGATATAGAACAAGTTCACCACCACAAGGATCTCTCATGTTGCTCTTTTACAGCCTCGTTCATTTCCCTCCCTACCCTCTCCTTAGTTCTTCATCACCACTAATCTATTCTCCATTTTCATAATTTTCCGTGGCCAGAGAGTGGCACAGCAGTAAAATGCAACGCTCTGTCAGATTGACCCACATGGAAAGATCCCAGGTTTGCATCCAGCGACCTCCCTGAATCAGACACATGCATGCTCATGATCTGGGCTGACTGAAACTGGGGATAGTTCATGGATGCAAGATGCATTAGGAGTGCTAGCTCTCTGTCCGTCTAGCTCATGGAAGAAAAAAATAAGTGTAATTTTCTCATTTCAGGAATTTATATAAATGGAATCATACAGTTTATCATCTTTTTTTTTTTCATTTAAAATTTGCTATAGGGCACGTGTGCTCGCCAGAGAGAGAGACAGAGAGAGAGAGACAGAGAGAGAGAGAAAGAAATTGAGAAACCATCCCTCAGTGGAGATGTCCATGCTGTAGTCCCTTCTTTTCCATTTTCCTCTGAGGATCTGGGGCGTTTTCATGCACGTGCCTGGCGTCTTTTTCTCTGATCATAATCTTTTTTATATTACATTGAATCACATGTATCTTTACAGTGTATTACATTTCTTTTTCCAGCAGAAACATTTTACATATCTGTCATGACAAAGACATTACTATCCACGTTATCATCATCAAATAGCTTTTCATCATTTTTTTTCCGATTATTGTTATTTTTTTTAACTTTCAATCACTACATATCCTTTGGCTTGTAAAAAAATTTACCCAACATGAAATATTCCTCAGACCAGTCCAATTGAGAATACTATACATGTTATCATCAACAGGTAATAGACCATTTCTGTGTCCCACTACCTGGGGTCTTTTTCAAGCTACCAGGTCTAAAACTCAAACCATGCAATCAGTCAGGTGGGATCCAGCCGCCTTAATCACCATGCCATCTGGCTGGCCCCAGTATAAACCTTTTGTGTTTAGCTTTTATTCACTCAGCATAATTCTCTAGAGATTAATCCAGGATTTTATGATATCAAGTTTTGTTCCTTTTTTATTGTTTAGTATTCCATGGTTCGATATACAGTAGTTCCGGCTTACCACAGTTGCAGTTACCTGTGATCAACCACAGTCCAGGACTAGATGAGTACAATTCAATACAATAAGATATTTTGAGAGAGATAGCAAGACCAGCTTTATATAAATTTTATATCATTGTTATAATTGTCCTTTTATTGTTTTTTTTAAATCTCGTTGCTAATTTGTAAATTAGGCTTTATCATAGGTGTGTATATGTATAGGGGGAAAACATAATATATAGAGAGTTTAGTACTATCCACAATCTTAGGCATCAGTGGGAGTCTTGGAATGATCCACTGTGAATAAGGAGACTATGGCACCAAAGTTGGTTTAACCATTCACCCCACTGAAGGCCATCTGGATTGGCTATTACAGATCAGTGTGCTGTAAATATTTTGTATGGATTTTTGTGTGAACCTAAGTCTTTATCTTTCTGGGATAAATGCTCAGCAGTACAATAATTCATTTGTATGATAGTTGCATGTTTTGTTTTATAAGTAACTACTTAACTGTTTTCCAGTGGCTATACCATTTTAAATTTCCACCAACAATGTATGAGTGATTCAGTTTCTTCACATCATTACCCTTGTTTGGTGAAATCAACTGTATTTTATTTTAGCCATTCCGATAGGCATGTAATGATATCTCGTTAAATTATTATTTGCATTTGCCTGATAGTTAAAGGTTTCATTTACTTATTTATTATCTGCATATCTTCTTCAGTGAAAGGCATTTGCTCATGTTCTGGTTGGACTGTTTCCTTTTTTTTTAGCTGTTTAATTTTGATTGTTCTTTATATGTTCTAACTACTAGTTCTTTGTTAAATATGTGGTTTGTAAATATTTTCTCCTAGTTTATAACTTGACTTTTCACCCTTTTTTAAAAAATAATATTTATTTAAATTTTATTTATTATTATTCTTCAATTTGACCACAGAAAGATAGAGAGAGAGAGGGAGAGCAAGAAAGCAAACCGCCAGGCCCAAGACTTGAACTGCAGTCAACCATGTGGTAGTCCAGCACCTTAACCACCATGCCACTTGCCGACCCCTATCTTTTCACCCTTTTAAGAGAGTCTTTTACAGAGAAAATGACTTTAATTTTGATGAATTACAGTTTTGATGAAGTGCAGTTTATCTTTTTCTTCTATTATGAACCATATTTTTGCATAGAAAAATACATCATGACTTTCCTGATGACCTAATAGTTTTTGCACATGCACGCTCCAGAGAGAGACAGAGAGAGGGAAAATGAGAAATTACCCCCCTAAGAGGGATGGCAATACTACAAGTCCTTTTCCTCCCATCTTCTTTCGGGATTTTGAGCACACACATGTGCCTGATGTGATTTTCAAGGGTGTGCACTCACCAAAGAAAGATAGAAAAAAGGAAAGTGAGAAATCACCCACAGGAGGGCTGACCCCACCACAATCTCTTCATCCTTCACTCTCTTCCCAGGATTTTGGATTTGTTTGCACATGCCACAGCATGGTTTTCAAGCCGCCAGGTTCAGGATGCAACTGCAGTCTGCCATGTAGGAGCCAATCGCCACAACCACCATGCCACCAGCTGGAAATAGCATTAAGTTGAAGGCTTAGTTTCCAAAATTGCCTGCACTTCAGATGCCATTTGTAAGACCAGGCCTCTAGATCTTCTAAACAATCAGCCACAAATCGAGATTCCCACAATTCCTTCCTTACGCTTAATTAATTTGGTAGAGCACCTCACAGAAGTCAGAGAATCTCTTGCTTATGTGTACTGGTTTATTATAAAGAATATTACAAAGGGAACAGATGGAGAGAGCCATAGGGAAAGGAATGTGGGAAAGGGCATGGCTCTTCCATGCCCTTTCTGGGTGCACCACCCTCCAGGAACCTCCACATTTTTGGCTGTCCAGAAGCTCCCAGAATCTAGTCTTTTTTGGGGTTTATAGAAGCTTCATTATATATGTGTAATTGATTAAATCATTGGCCATTGGTAATCAACTTAACCTTCAGCCCCTCACCTTTCCCTGGAAGTTGCATGGCAATCCTGCCTTGATCTTTCCAGGTACCTGCTCCCATCCTGATGCTACCTCATGGAGGCAAGCTATATATGTCAACTCTTTAAGATATAAAAAGAGGGACCAACAGTTAGCATAATGGCTGTGTCGCTGGACTCCCACATAGTCGACCGTGGTTCACATCCTGGACCCGGTGGCTTAAACTCACACCAGGCATGTGTGCTTGTGTGCCCAAGGTCCCGAGAGGAGAAAGGAGGAGAAGGGGTTGTGGTGTGGCCATCCCCCCTGGGAAGGGATTCTCAGTCTCTGTCTCTCTGTCTCTTTCTGGTGAGCACACACGCCCTATAGCAAAAACCTCTCAAAAAAAAAAAAAAAAAGAAAGAAAGACACCACTTTGGAGATTTCAGGGGTTTTAAGAGTTGTATTCCCAGAAACAGGCGGGAGACCACTGACATTTATTTCACAATGTCACAGTAGGCTAGAGGATGAAAACTGATAGACCTTTGGGAGTAAAGGAGGATTTCAATTTAAGGTAGTAGTCTTAGCAGTAGAATCAAGACATAAGAAAGTCTGCAATGAGGGCCAGCAGGTGGTAGGGTCGTTAAGGGCACAGGACTCCCACATGACCAACCACAGTTCGAGTCCTGGACTTGGCGGCATGCTTTCTCACTTCCTCTCTCTCTTTCTCTCTCTCTCTCTCTCTCTCTCTCACTCTGTCCCTCTCTGGTCAAATAAAATTAATAAATAAATGGATAAAGTCAAATAAAATAATCCTTTTTTTAAAAAAGTCTGCAACCTCACTATCTAGTCCAGCCATTTACAAACTTGTAAAAAAAGAACTCAGTATTCATATGAAAACTTATATAGAATGCAGCATATAAATATACAAAAGTTGAGCTGTTTTGGTTAAAACAGGGTTAGGTGTATATAGGAACAAAACCCCATCCCTTTAGAGCCTCCCAGTTGGCTGTGTTCTGGGATAAAACAGAGCATAGTTTAAAAACAAATGAGCCAATCTAAGCTTAGAAAACCCTCCTGGATCCAATGTAACTTGACCAGAGGACAGATGTTAGACTTTAGTTTTTTAATAGAGAAGCATTTTTCCTATGCTTTCAATGATGAAAAACTATTAAGGACTATTTTCTTAACCTATGCCAGAAAAGAGTGCTTCACCATAGAGCGGGTACGCGGGAATCAACAATCCAGCTTCATCCTTTGTCACTTTGGGGTGCTGGCTTGTGTTTTTTAGCTCTCGAATGTAGTCTCTCAATTAGCAAAGCAGAATCTGCGACTGCTGGTCCTGGGCCGGAAGCACATGTTAACGCAGCGATCTCGGTGGAGAAAGAATGAGATGGAAAAGATTCAAAAGCAAGCCAGCTGTTTTTTTGCTGACGACATGTAAGTATTGGAGGTAATAAGTGAATTACACTAGGCTTCCATCATCTCCTAGTTACTCATTTTCACCATTTTAAAAATGCTTGTCTAGGGACCAGCAGGTGGCAAGGTGGTTAAGGTACTGGACTCTCATGCATATGATCATGGTTAGAGTCTCAGACCTGGCAGCTTGAAATTCACTCCAGGTACTTATGTGTGCATGCCCAAAATCCCAAGATGAGAATGGAGGAGAAAGGATTGCCATGTGGCAATCCCCCTGAGGAGATTTCTTGCTTTCTGTCTCTCTCTGGCAAGCACAAGTGCCCTACAGCAAAAAAATCTCTCCCCCTAAATAAATAAATAAAAATTCATGAGTATATAACCTCATTCCAAATAAAACATTTAAAAAAGAGTTTACGAAAACACAATTTCTTCTGCAGTATAAATTTAAATGAGATAGGATCAGCAGTTAGTGTAATGGCTATGTTGCTGGACTCCCATGTAGTCAACTGAGGTTCGAGTCCCGGACCTGGTGACTTAAACTCATGCTGGGCGCGTGTGCCTGGGGGGTGATTTCTCGCTTTCTGTCTCTCTGTCTCTCTCTGTCTTTCTGGCGAGCACACGTGCCCTATAGCAAAAACCTCTAAAAAAAAAAAAAAAACTTAAATGAGAAAACTAGGATACAGGAGAAATGGAAGGAAGATAAATCAGGAGTGAGTAATATACAGACTACCTGCCACAGGATCCTTAATTAGCAACTACTTAACAAATATGAGCTCCTTCTATATTCTTGGAGAAATAGCAGTGAGTTCCTTCTCTCATAGGACTTAGAATAAATAGGTAAACAGGTAATGTCATTGCAGGCAGTGATTAGTGTTCTTAGGAGGTCTTCAGAAAGTTCACAGACAATGCATATTATGAAAAAAAAAACCTACACATGAATTTCAATTGTTTTTTGTTGTTGTTGTTCTGAAATCAACTTGTACTTTAATTCTATTTTTCCACAAACTTTTTGAAGTCCCCTTGTATAAGGACAGTAAAGCAAATTAGATAGAAAGGGACTAGGTAGAGAGCAGATAAGTCAGAGGGCAGTGGTTGAGATGATCATCAGGAAAGGCTTTTCTGGTAGAAAGGAGTAATTTGAGGAAAAGAAAAGGCTCCTGGGAAGAATATCCCAGATAGTAGAAACAGCAGGTGTTCAAAAAACTCTGAGGTAGGAATAAACTTGGCATATTTGAGCAAAGCCGAACATGAGAGGGCCAGTGTAGAAGGGTTTTGAGGCCAGGGAGAAGAAAGGGACTACATTACAGACATGTTCATGGGTCTCGATAGTCATGGAAGGGCCTGGATTTTATTCTAAATATGAAGAGAAAATTGCTCTTAAGCTGCAATTTCCCAGGAAGCCAAACAAGCTTGGAAAACAGAGTCAGTAATAAAATGTAGTATAAGAAGTAAGAAACAAGCAGCTAATCAGGAGCAGATCAACAGTACATGGAAACTTTTAACATGTAGTTACATGTTACATAACATGCATAACATGCTTTTTTTTTATTTGTTTGATTAGTGAGAGCAAAATGGGGTAAGGAAGAGAAGGAGGGAGAAAGAGAGAGGTATTTTTTACTGGATCTCTCCATTGTAATGGTGCTCTCTCAGCCTCCCAGTTAGCAAGGATTAGGTACACAAGCCACTGTGCCTGGCCTGTTGAGGTTGGTCCATGACCCAAACCCCAGCCTCTCATGTGGCCCCAGCCTTGAACTTCAGTGCCCTACCACTTGTGCCACTGCAGCTGGGCTAAAATCAACTTTTAAATAGAGAATTGTTAGAATTCTTCATTCTAACAGGAAAGTGCAGTGAGCTGTTGGAGTTCCAAGCAGTAGCATTCCTTTCTCCTCAGCTGTCCATCAATGTTCTAGTAGGATTACCTCCAAGACAGGGACTTCGAGGTGGTTCATAAGTATCAGTGAGACCATATCAGTTAAGAATGCAAAGGCACGAGGCCAGCAGATGGCGTGGTGGTTGGGTGCTAGACTCCCACACGGCCAACCATGGTTCAGGTCCCAGACCTGGCGACTTGCATTCTCACTTTCTCTCTCTCTCTGTCTTTCTCTCTCTGGTCAAATTAAAAAATAATAAAAATAGGGACCAGCAGTTGGCGTAATGGCTATGTTACTAGACTCCCATGTAGTCGACTGCAGTTCAAGTCCCAGACCCGGTGGCTTAAACTCACGCTGGGCGCGTGTGCATGCGTGCCCAAGATCCCAAGAGGAGAATGGAGGAGAAGGGATTGCGGCGTGGCCATCCCCCCGAGGGGGGATTTCTCACTTTCTGTCTCTCTGTCTCTGTCTGGCAAGCACAGACGCCCTATAGCAAAAACCTCTCCAAGAAAAGAACTAACTAACTAAATAAATAAATAATTCTATAAATAAAATTAAATATTTTTAAATAATAATAAATTAAAATAATGCAGAGGCACTACTAAGGAAAGTGGGAAAATAAGTAAAGAGTATAGTGAAAATGCTACCCTCAGTATGCTTGACTGTGTCCTTTCTTATGCCTGGTTCAGCTCAGAGGACGATCCATTCCTTCTCTATGCCACACTGCACTCGGGAAATCACTGCAAGTTTATCACAAAAGATCTGATGCGGGACCACAAGGCCTGCCTACCTGATGCCAAGACCCAGCGCCTATTCTTTAAGTGGCAACAAGGACACCAGCTGGCAATTATGAATAGGTTTCTAGGATCAAAAATAGTCTTTCAGGTATTGTATCTCTCCTCTATGTAATGTTCACAGTCAAGTGTATGGTAAGAATGAGGCTTAATAAAAGAATATTGCAACTAGCTGAAGGTTCTCAATGCTTTTGATTTGGTATTTATAATTAGCCAGTTCCTAGAAAGTCTGCCACAGGAAAACTTTCATAGGCCAACCCCAAATTCATTGACATATTGAAATCATACAGAGTATCATCAATTGTGATTTCAATTATATCAGAACTATAACTTCTCAAATGTCTTTTATTTTCATTTTTATTTGCAGTAGCTCAAAGTTTGTTATCCTTTATAATTTGCCATACTTACACTAAGTAATTCATTTCTTCTTGTTTAAGCCACTGCTCAGCACAGTCTCAATTGAGTTCTCTTTTGATTCTAGTTTAGATACCTCTAATACAAGGATGCCTCTGTATGAAAACAAAGGGAGGGAATCTGAAAGTGATTGCAGAAAACCTAGCCTATGGTAAAATATGGTCCTGGTCAAAAATATATTGGGGGGAGGGGCATTAGGGAAAGCTATTGGTCAAAAATATAGTTAGATAGGAGGAATAAGTTTAAGAGAACTATTGTACAACATGATGACTATAATTAATTGCCATGTATTATATTTGAAAATTGCGAAGAGTAGGTTTTAAGTATCTTCACTACAAAAATGATATGTGAAGTAACACATACGTTAGTTAGCTTGATTTAGCCATTCCACAATATATGTTTCAAAACATCATGTGTATATGGTAAATTTTTTTAGAGGTTTTTGTTATAAGGGCATGTGTGCTCACCAGAGAGACAGAGAGACAAAAGAGACAGAAAGCAAGACATCCCCTGCCAGGAGCCATGGCCATACCACAATCCCTTCTCCATTCTCCTCTCAGGATTTTGGGCATGCATGCACACACCCCCAGCATGAGTTCCCAGCCACTGGGTCTGGGACTTGAACTGTGATTGACAATGTGGGATTCTAGTGCCTTAACCAATATGCCACCTGCTGGCACCTGTGAATTTTTTTTTTTAGAATTGCCACCAGAGAAGGAGAGATAAAACACCTCCCCTCCACCCCATGAGATGTGGTCATGCCATAATCCTTTTTTCTTCTATTTCACCATCCCATCAGACATTGGGCATACACACACACACCCTCAGCATGGTTTTTAACCTGCTAGGGCCGTACTTGAACCGTGGTCAGCTATGTGGAATCATAATCACTGCACTACCAGCCAACCCTAATTCTTTTTGTTAATTTTTAAAATAAACTAAAAATATAAAAATAAATAAATAAATGAAAGCAGATAGGAAATATAAATATAGTATGAAGTGATACCACAGGACTTTCATTAACAAAATTAGTACTAACCTGGGAAATGATACAGGATAATTGACCTTGTTTCTTTAAGAGGAACAAGAAATTGCAAGACTTATAGATGGAACTATCGGCAGGTGGTAAGGGCTCTGGACTCCCACATGGCTGACCATGGTTCACGTCTCAGACCTGGTGGCTTGCTTTCTCACTTTCTCTGTCTCTCTCTGATCAAACTGGAAAGTAATAATAAATAAAGTTAAATGAAATAATTATTTAAAAAGAAAAATAGATGGAAAGGGAAGCCTAAGATTCAAAGAGAATTACAGCCAGCTGTGGTGGTGTGACAGTAACACAGTGCTCTGCAATACTAAGACCATATGGGGAGATACCAGGTTTATGTCCTAAGGTCTTCCTTTGCATGCCAGGCAGGCATCAGGTATTCCTGTGGTCCTGGCTGGGTGAAGACCCTTTTGAGAGACCCTCTCTCTCTTTGTTTGCCTGAAAAAAGAAAGAGAGAGAGAGAGAGAGAGAAAGGGTCAGCCCTGTAGCCTAGCAGTTAGGAGAAATCCCATATGGCTAACCTTGGTTCAGGTCCTGGCCCCAGTGGCTTGAAAAGCACACTGAGCTTATGTGTGTGCATGCCCAAAGTCCCAAAAGGATGCAGAAATATAGGAAAAGGAATTGTGGTGTGACCCTGCCCCATCGAGGAGTACTCTCTCCCTTCCTCTCTCTCTGTCTCTCTGTCACACTCTGGTGAGTGCACACGTGCACCCTCTAGGAATTAAAAATAGAGAGTTAAGAGATATGTTAACTTGTCATAATGTAGTAACTTTATTTCAGTTCCTATTCAAACAAGCTGTAAAACATAGGTATATATATACAAAATAACTAGGGAGATGTTGGCAGTAGAAATTTGATGATGTTAAGGAATTATTTATTTTTAAATAAAATTATATTGGGACCGGCAGTTAGCATAATGGCTATGTCTCTGGACTCCCATGTAGTCAACACGGTTCGTGTCCCGGACCCGGTGGCTTAAACTCAACGCCGGGCGCATGTGCATGCGTACCCAAGATTCCAAGAGGAGAATGGAGGAGAAGGGATTGCGGTGTGACCATCCCCCTTGGGGATGATTTCTTGCTTTCTATCTCTCTGTCTCTCTGTCTGTCTGGCAAGCACACGCACCTTATAGCAAAAACCTTTCCAAATAAATAAATAAATAAAATTATATTGAGCTTATGTTTATAAAATAAGTTCTTGTCTTTTAGCGATACCCACTGCAACATTATATCTTAAGAAAGAAACAATATATCTGAAATAATATATAAGAAACAATATCTCTGAATTTTGCCTCAAGATAATCTGGGTAGGGAGATGGGGCAAGAAAGTGCATAGGGTATGGATGAAATAAGATTAACCACAAGTTGGTAATGATTGAAGCTGGGTAGTGGGTACATGGGAGTTCATTATTCTATTTTCCTGCTTTTAAATATTTGGAAATTTTCTTTCTCACACACAACACCAATGAGGCAATGAAGGATTCTGTGTCCTATAAATGTGATGTTCCTATAGAGAGTCTTTAACCTTAAAAGGAACCCCTGCCCCCCAGAAAAAAAGCAATTTAGAATGCTGAGATTCATTTTCATAGAGTTAGCTGCTCTTTCAAATCCACTGGTCAATAAGACATGGAATACTCCTTTGAAGGAAACTGAGACGTTGTCAGGGAAGAAAGAGAAATGGTTAGGTAAATCCTTGATGGTATTCTCAGCGTTTGGCTCTCTTTACTTCAACAGCACATTCTCAGCTATGACACTGTGGTGCAAACGACTGGGGACTCGTGGCACATACCGTATGATGAAGACCTGGTGGAAAGATATTCCTATGAAGTGCCAACCAAATGGCTTTGCCTCCACCGGAAGACATAAGACTCTTGCCTTCATGCTGAATCGGGTTTGGATACCTTCCTGGTTGGCATCAGAGCTCTGAAGGTGATGCTTGTTTAGAGCATTTTCTCTGCCCTGAAGATAAAGAGAGTTCTGTAACACTGTTTGGTCCATTTGGTTTGTATATCAACAAATTGATATTTCAATTAAATGAGATATAATATCTTTTTTATACCCAGTGTCGTTATTTCCCCTAACATTTGTTTTCAGAGGCTTATCCAAAGTTAGGTAGCTCACTGCAGAGAGAAGCCTGCCTTTCTCCTACTGGGCCAGCCAGTCCACTTAGCTTGGGAGGCTCGTAGAACTTCTGCTGCCTGTTTTGCTACTCCTGACTTCAGCTCAGGCCCACCAACAGCAAAACCAATCTGTCTGGCACACTAGTTTTGTTTCTAAATATATTGTCCCTCTCTACACGTGATCTGAGCCAAAAGGCTGAGAAGCCTTTGGCTTCTGACATGATCTTATTTTCTGTATGTTATCTCCCACCCATACAGAATCATGTATGATCCCCTGTGATAAACTGCCAGAAAATCAACAGACTTTCTAGCAACTCCGAGTTAATTTTATTTAAGGATTTGGTTTGGAAGAGAGGGTACAGTCACTTCTCTTTAGAGTGATGGTTTCTTCATTTTATAATCCCTTTTCTCAATTGGTTCACCTTTTTGTAAACATTATTAATTTCATCACTCAGTGTGAAGGCTGTTTTTTTTTTTTTTAGTTTTGGCCAATAAGATGTGTGTACTCACCAGAGACAATGAGAGGGAAAGTGAAAAATCATTCCTCAGGGGGGATGGTCATGCCACAGTCCCTTTTCCTCCATTCTCCTGGGGATTTGAGGCATGCATGCACATGTGCCCAGCATGATTTTCAAGCCACCGGGTCTGGGACTTGAACCACAGTTGGCCATGTGGGAGTCCAGTACCTTAACCACCATGCCACCTACTGGTGGCAGTATAATGGCTTTGAAAGTATATAGATTTTTTTTTTTCATTTAATCAGGTTTGACTTAGTTTAACAAAGTTTTTTTATTAGATTGTCAGGAAAGTCATGATGTACTTTTCTATGCAAAAATGCATCATGACTTTCCTGATCACCCAGTAGTACTTACCTTTCTGTTTTACCTGCTCATTAGCCGGTTTATAGCTCGCTGGCCCCTGATTTCAGCTGAAAATAATTGTACCTGTATTTCTCTATGACAATTCTTTCCTTACCCATATACATTGTGTAATTTAATACTCAAGAGCAAGCAAGAGCTGGTGCTGTAGTACATAAGAGCTGGATCCTACATGGTGGACTGTGGTTCAAATCCTGGCCCTGGCAGCTTGAAAAATACACTGAGTGCATGTTTATTCATGTCCAGGGTCCTAGCAGGATAGAGAAATGGAGGAAAAAGGTTGTGACATTGGGACCGGCAGGTGGTGTGGTAGTTAGGGTGCTGGACTCCCACATGACCAACTGCAATTTGAGTCCTGGACCTGGCAACTTGCTTTCTCACTTTCCCTTTCTCCCTCTCTCACCCTATATCTGTGTGGTCAAATTAAAAAGATAAATAATAACAGCAAATAAAATTAAATAAATAATTCTTTAAAAAGAAGGGGGGGGTAGGCTGTGACATGACCAGACCGCATTGGCTAATGCTTTTTCTGTCTCTTTTTCTCTGGTGAGTGCACGAGTACTCTTAACAACATTAAAAAAAAAATTGGGGCCATTTCATGACCTGGTGTTTAAGACAGCTGGATCCCATAGGGGCCAACCATGCAATTTGAATCCCAAATCAAGGGGCTTGTTAAACATGCTGGGCATATGTTTGTGCTTTCCCGAATCCCGACAGGATAGAGAAATGGATAAGGGATTGCAGTATGACCACACCCCACTGGGAGGCGCACTCTCTTTTTCCACTACCCCCTCTGTTGAACATTTGCACTGGCAAAAAAAATTTTTTTTTTTTTTGAGAGGTTTTTGCTATAGGGCGCGTGCGCTGGCCAAACAGACAGAGAGAGACATAGAGACAGAAAGCGAGAAATCACCCCCCAGGGGGGATGGCCACGCCGCAATCCCTTCTCCTCCATTCTCCTCTCAGGATCTTGGGCACGCATGCACACGCGCCCGGCGTGAGTTTTAAGCCACCGGGTCCGGGATGCAAACCGCGGTGGACTACGTGGGAGTCCAGTGACATAGCCATTATGCTAACTGCTAGTTCCCTTGGCAAAATTTTAACAGAGAGATTTCTATAGTATTTAGTGCTTCCCTCTGGCATTCTCCTAAATTTATACTGTCTTTTCTCATGCTGCTCTCAGATCCAGTAAAGAGAAAAATCTTGAGAAGCCTTAATTTTTTTCTCTCAGGACTCTGTTGGTATTCCCTCATCTAAGATACTTACTTCTTCATAGTAAATTAATTTTTCTCTTCAAGTTTGCACTTAAATATTATTGCTGTTTCTTTATTCTCCAGCAAGTTTCTCACTTGCTTTAACTGCCCTAAGTTTTCTATAACATGTGACGTATGTACTCACATTAGATCTCTTCTGTCCTAATAGCTTCATTCTAAAGCAAAAATGGAAACAAAGGATATATTAAGTAGGCACCTGAATTCTGGTCACTGTGAGTCTTATCTTCATTTGCTAAAAATCAAAATTTTCAGTGCAATTAGAGACAAAGTTAAGGGGATCCAGATCTAGTATTTTGCCTTCCTTTATCAATTAGAATTCATGGAGTAAAAAATGTCTCAGGGGGCCACTGTGGGAATGACCACAGGTATACAAGCACAGAGCCCTGTGATACTGTCATGGAATGGTGGCATTTAGATTTGGTCATTGTATCAAGATAGAGCTTAAGTAGATGGAATTAGCAGTGACAGGGACCAGACAGCTACTGGTGCCTCTGGTAGCCTGTAAGGAAGAAGTAGGGTTATCAGCTAAAATATAGGATTCTCAGTTAAATTTGAATTTCAAGTAAATAATAAATTTTGTTTAGCTTAAGTATGTGCCAAATATTACAGGGACATACTTATTCTAAAAAATATTTGATGTCTATTTGAAATTCACATTTAATTGAACATCCTATATTTTTATTTGTTAAGTCTGGAATTACATGGGAAGATTGGGGTAGTGGGAATGAGGTCTCTGTGTGGCTCAGCAGCCCTACAGGAGGCAGAAGGGAAGCGAGGATAAAAACACTTGGGATGGACTCCCACGTAGTCGACCGCGGTTTGAGTCCCGGACCCGGTGGCTTAAACTCACGCTGGATGTGTGTGCATGCATGCCCAAGATCCCGAGAGGAGAATGGAGGAGAGGGGATTGCGATGTGACCATCCCCCCTGGGGGATGATTTCTTGCTTTCTGTCTCTCTCTGTCTGGTGAGCGCAAGCGCCCTATAGCAAAAACCTCTCAAATTTTTTCGACACCCCCTAAAACAAAAACCCCACAAAAAAAAAAAAAAAAAAAAAAAAAAACACTTAGGAAGTGGGAGAAAGAGAAAAGAAGCTCTTCCCAGCCCTGTCTCAGCCAATGACAAGCAATCTGCTTGAGTGTGTGTTTCATAAATCAGGAGAGTTTTATTCAGAGATCTGCTTGGAGGAAGCCACAGAAAATACAGGAGAAAGGAATACAAATGAGTAAATATAGTGAATCTTGACAATCTTTAATTTTCTCTGATCATCTTTATGTGTATGCTGTTTCAAGATTTCCTGAGGCTCTCTCCAGCCAAATAGTTCATTGGCAATATTTGATCAAATGAGTGCTCCCAGAGACTACTACATACATTACTTGTTTTCCACTGGAAATTGAAATAAACAGGAAGACAATTATCTAGTCATTGATGGCTCATAACAATAGTCAGTTTTGCTACCAGAGTGCCTCAGAAGTGTTCTCTTATCAAATGGATTGAGTCATTAAGATAACCATGATAATTTTTTATAAACAGCAGTGATGTATGAGTTTCTTTGGTAGCTTCTGACAAGAATTTTGATATACAGAGTTAATTTCAACCACATAAAAATGACTACCCCCCCAGGGCCAGCAGGTGGCATGGAAGTTAAGTGCTGGATTCCATATGGTCCATTCAGCGATTGGAGTCCATGATGGGGTGACCTGAAAAACACACTGGACACATGTGCATGTGTGCCCAAAATCCCAAGAGGAGAATGGAGGAGAAGGGATTGCAGCGTGGCCATCCCTCCAAGGGATAATTTCTCACTTTCCCTCTCTCTCTCTCTGTCTCTCTGTCTCTGTCTCATGAGTGCATGTGCCCTGTGGCAAAAATAATATTACAAAAAAAAAAAAAAAGACTACCTCGCCAACTGTTTACTGTTATTTATTTATTTATTTTAGAGAAATTTTTGCTATAGGGCATGTGCGCTCACCAGAGAGACAGACAGAAAGCAAGAAATCACCCCCTGGGGGGATGACCATTCAGTAATCCCTCTCCTCCATTCTCCTCTTGGGATTTTGGACATGCACACACACATGCCTGGTGTGAGGTTTAAGCCCCCAGGTACAGGACTCAAACCGTGGTCAAATACATGGAAGTCTAACAACATAACTATTACACCATCTGCTGGTCCCACCAATGTTTAATGCTATTTAAAACCCAGCCCAAGAAACAAATCATTGGTAGGTCCTTTAGTTTCTAGCATATTAGAGGCATACATTCCTTTTAAAGAGATCAAGTCAGATTGCCTCAACACTCTCAGATGCATTAGAACATTATCAAGTAACAAATTCAGTTTACATCTGACTACTTAAAGTTTATTAAAGGAGTGTGTTTTATTTTGTTTTGTTTTGTTTTAATTTGCTATGGGGCACATACGCTTAACCGGAGAGAGAGAACAAGTGAGAAATCACCACTCCCCCCACTCCACCCCGGGGGAAGGGGATGGCTACACTGTAATCCCTTTTCCTCTTGGGATTTGGGGATTTGGGGCATGTACACATACACCATGTTTTTCAAGCTAACCAGTCCAGGACTCAAACCATACAGTTGGCCATGTGAGATAAAACTTCCTTAATCTCTGCACTACCTGATGGCCTTAAAGAGGATTCTTATGCTTGCTTGCTTTTTTTTTCTTGGAAAGATTTTTGCTATTGGACATGTGCGCTTGCCGGACAGAGAGAGAGAGATGGAAAGCAAAGCAAGAAATCACCCCCCGAAGGGGATGACCACACTACAGTCCCTTCTCCATTCTCCTCTTGGGATTTGGGGCATGTACACACATGTGCCCAGCGTGAGTTTCAAGCCTCCGGGTCTGGGACCCAAACCATGGTTGGCCATATGGGAGGCCAGCGATGTAACCATTACGCCATCTGCTGATCTCTCTTAAGCATTTTTTTTTTTTTTGGTAGGGTTTTTGCTATAGAGGTGGTGGGGACCACCCAGACAGACAGAGACATAGAGACAGAAAGCGAGAAATCACCCCCCAGGGGGGATGGTCACACCGCAATCCCTTCTCCTCCATTCTCCTCTCAGGATCTTGGGCATGCACGCACACGCGCCCAGCGGGAGTTTTAAGCCACCGAGTCCAGGATGTGAACCGCGGTCGACTATGTGGGAGTCCAGCAACATAGCCATTATGCTAACTGCTGGTTCCCTCTCTTAAGCATTTTATAACTACTTCGGAACAGAGAATGCCAGTGTCCTAATAGTGCAGATGGAATTCCTGACAGTTCTGCCTACTTGGCACTGCTGGAGCAGAGTGGTGTCCTGAGCTGGAAGAATGGGATGGAGCCTCCCACTCCATGAAACAGATACCATCGGAGGTGGCCATGGCAGGTCTTCAGAAAGGTCAGTCCTTCCCACACTTGTTGCCTAAGATGTATTACTAATTCTTTGAGAAGAAATCATTCTTGTATTTTCTTTTTCTTTTCAATGACTTTGTCCTGGAGTTCAAAGTAATATTCTTTTCTATCCTCCATTCCATAGCTGAGTACTCTATGGTTATTAAGTTTTTATACTTATGTATGCCTATTTTTCTGTACATGTATACTCATTTTTTTAAGTTTATATATTTCATGAGACTAAGAGAAAAAGAGAGACAAGCGTTCCCAAATAGGGTCCTATATAACATGATCTCCTCCAGCCTTCCCACTCTCATAGGATCATGGACTTGCTTTCCTGGCATGTGTTGGCTGACCAGGGAACTGAGCCCGCAATCTTCTGTATGGAACAGCATTACTGGAGCAACATGATGCCACTGAGCTGCCCTGTACTAATTTTTTAAAAAGGAATCTTCTCCATAAACGCTTCTATAACTTTTTTTTTAACCTGTCAGAAAATGAAACTTCTTTGCCTTATAGTTTTCTACCTCTTCTTTCTCATGTATTTCAACATACTAATATAAATTCATAAAAAGGGGTAGTCAGGGGCCTGTAGTAGCTGGTGGGTAAGGTGTTAGATTCCCACGACTGACCACAGTTTGAGTTCCGGACCTGGTGACTTGCTTTCTCACTTTCCCTCTCTCTTTCTGTCTCTCTCTGGCCAAATTGAAAATAATAAGTACAATTAAATAAAATAATTCAAAAAAAAAAAAAAGGGCAGACAGATTAAGCTGGGGTATTACTGCATACTACAAATACTACTCACATAGCTGGGTTCTCACAAACTTCTACTCAAGGCTTGCTTGTGTTCAGAAGGAAGTTTGTGCTCCGGGAAGCTGTCACCCTGATAATAGCTATTGGCTCAAATCAAGGCTCCCGTCCTTTGGCACTTCATCTTGTTCTGGCAAGAGTGGTCAAATCCTGGATGAAATGGGTCTTTTCCAAGTTAGGTCCTTTGATCTTTAACTCCTACAGAAATAAACTCTGGTCAGACCTTGTTTTTGAAGAGAAAGTCTGAGGAAGAATTGCTGCTTTACAAAAATAAAGACCTTGTTATTTTTTAAAGCAAATCATGTGATTCTTTTTGTTCTTCCACACACCAAAGGAAGTTTATGTGAGGAAATCAGTATTGAACAGTGAGTGCTTTATAAATATGAATACAATATAATTTTTTCCCATTCCCACTGCCAGTATCACCAGAGATCGCAACTCCATCCTCGTCCTGGCCTCATTTCTCATCCTCTTACACTCTGATGATTTTTGGCCCTCTGTGAGATAGCCAACCTGGACTCTTCTAGTTACTTAAAGCTACTCTTCTCTGGTTTCAGGATTTCAAATATTCAGGTTCCTCGTTCTGACCATGCTCTCCTTACCTGCCCCATTTTCAACCCAGTTACCAGTTCCTCGGCCTGTTCTTAGGCCTGTCCCTTCCTTAGCTACGAGGCCTCTATTGTCCATCCTTACTTGCTTCACTTATCTTCCTCCCACCCCGCCCCTGAAAGCATTCATGTGAGGGATAGCTTCGGTATCAGTACAAATTCTGCCATTCTTTTTTCCTCCTGTGCTGTCTTTTCAATTCCAAACCTTATTTTGAATAGCCACAGACCAGTCCATTTCCTCCACTTTTATGCACCACAGTACTGCTAGAAAAGTTATGAAATCATGCCATTGGAACTTCACTTCCATCTGAAGGTCTTTTTTAATGTTTCTACCTCACACTGAATTCTCATTGATTTTCTGGAGAAGCGCTCCCAACTTTTGTGATCTTAACTTGAAAAGCAGCCCCTCTGGAACCTCCATTTCCTGCCTGCTAAGAGGGGAAGTGGGGCTATGGCAGTATTCTCAAACTTTAATGGGCATAGAATCACCGAAAATGCCAGTTCTGGTTCAGGTCTGCTGTCCCTGGTGACACCAGTACTGCAATACGAAATATGAGTATTTAAAGGCCTCAATGAACTCCAAAATTATCTTTAGAATAAGAGCAACACAGCACAGTCCTACAGTCTGAATCAACCTTACCATCCTCACTGAGAGCAGACTACCTAACCAAAAACCAAAGCCACCTATTATGAGCCTCTTAGCAGTGTTAGCCCTTTTCCAGTAATTTTCCTATCCTAATCCCCCCCCCGCCTTTTCTTTCCTAAGTTACTTTACCTGTTTCCATACTTGCTCTCTTGCTGAGTTGGTATCTTGTTCTCGAAGTTCATCTCTTTCCACTGGTTCTTTCTTGTCTACTTACAATTACCTTCAGGTGTTCTGGCTGATAAAGCTGTGCTTCCCCAGGAATAGTTTCATAAACAGACTTCTCAAAAGAAGGAGCCATCCCTACCTGTGGTTTCTTTGCAATTCTGCATCTTAGCGGACATCTTCACTTTAGTAGCAGTAGGCATTCAAACACAAACGCTTTGAGAAAAACTTACTCATAATAATAATAAAATTGGAAATGATGAAAG
>NW_006159844.1:5321478-5335700 GCF_000334495.1 Tupaia belangeri chinensis | reverse complement strand
AACCTACTCGTAAATGTAATCATTGAGACCAGCAGGTAACACAGTGGTTAAGGCGCTGGACTCCTACATGGCTGACTGTGGTTTGAGTGGTGGATTGATGGCTTGAATCTCATGCCAGGCACGTGTCCATGCATGGCCAAAATCCCGAGGACAATGGAGGAGAAGGGATTGTGGTGTGGCCATCCCCTGGGGGGCGGGGAGGAGGGCTGGGGGGAGGACAGGAGTGATTTGTTGCTTTCTCTCTTCTTTCTCCCCATTGAGTGCATGCATCCTATAACAAAAATCTCTCAAAAAAAAATATTGTAGTGATTAAAATGATACTTTGTGTGTTAGCATGGAATAAATGAAAAAGCAGCCACAAAATAGTATATCTATCCCAAAAGGAGGAAGAAATGGAGGAGAAGGGATTGCAGTGTGCCCATTCCCCATGAAAGTTGTTTCTCCCCTCCATACCCTCTGATGTGCATGCCCTCTATTCAAAATAAAAAAGGAAAAGAAGAAGGTAAGTGTAGTGTGAGCCCGTTTTTTAAGTAGAAAAGAAGGCACTGGAGAGAAATATCTGAAATGAACAATTTTTAAAATTTGCTATAGGGTTCATGCACTCACAAAAGAGAGAGAGAGAGAAAGCACTTCCTAGGGAGTGCGCCGTATTGCAACCCCTTCTCCACTCCTCTCAGGATTTGGGGCATGCATGCACACACCCCCAAATGCTCAGCTGCAGCATGTTATTTTCAAGCTGCTGGGTTCAGGACTTGAACCAAGCAGTTAGCCATGTGGGATCCAGCCACCTTAACCATTGGCTGGCCCAGAATAACATTTTATTGATTCCAAAATATTAAAGGTATCTCTGGAGGGAACCAGCTGTTAGCGTAATGGCTATGTCGCTGGATTCCCACGTAGTCGACCGTGGTTCGTGTCCCGGACTCTGTGGCTTAAAACTCACACTGGGGGCGTGTGCGTGCGTGCCCAAGATCCCGAGAGGAGAATGGAGGAGAAGGGATTGCAGCGTGCCCATCCTGCCTGGGGGGGGATTTCTCTTTCTGTCTCTCTGTCACTCTCTGTCTGTCTGGCAAGCGCACGCGCCCTATAGCGAAAACCTCTCCAAAAAAAAAAAAAGGTATCTCTGGGTATTAAGATTATGGGTGATTTTTACTTTTTCTTCATCTGTACAGAGACTGAAATGTTTACAATATTTGTAAAAAGATGTTAAAATAAGACTCCTACTTCAGTTTCTGCTGGAGCACAAACATAGTAGGATCCCAAGATTCCCAGGTAAGTATGAGACAGACAACCATAAGCAGAATTTGCAAAAAATTATCTTATACTCCTGCCCCCCTTGACAAGGCCAGAGATATAAAGGAATCAGATGAAGAATGATAAAGATACTTCTTGAGAAAGAGCCTGTCATGCTTTAAGTTCCTTAAGTTCCCTCTGACTCCAAGTCCCCAGGGGAAAAAAAAGTGTCGATACAAGTCCTTGAAGCGCCTTCTTTCAGTATGAGGAGGACAAAGAAAGATGGCGCCTGGGAAAACTGAAGCCACTCTAGATGGGAACTAACGCTGCACGCTGCCTGGGAATATAGAGGGTGACATCAAGGCTGACGAAGGATCTCAGAATGGGAGCCAGGAAGGACTACCTGCATTGAAATTGTCTGGTACTGCATATTTCCCAAGGGCCGGATGGGGGCCAGTCAGGTGGGGAGAGAGCTATCATAGAGTTTCTTCAGCTAGAGGAGAACTTCTGCCTAGGGTTAAAGAAGGTGCTAGAAGTGGTCACCTAGATAGGACCAGCAGATGGCCCATCTGCATATGAGGTCATTTCCTTATCTGCCAGTGCTCTGTTGGGCTCTTCCTTTTGTATCACAGACTGCCTCATGTTAGCTTTGTTTTCATTCCTGGTTCATCTTCCCCACTGAATTCTGGTGGAGAGCCCAGCTGGTCCAGCTGCACATCTTGCAGAGCAACCAGCCCAGCTTCTCGCCCATAGAAGGGGCTCAGTAAATGTTGATGAGTTACTTAGGAGAAGTTATTGACAATGCCTTCTTGATTTTTACCTCTAATGCCCACTTCCTCTTTGAGTGAATTCCTCTCCTGCTCCTTGGTACTTTATGTGGCTAGCCCAGTTGGCTAGTCTGACCAAAGACTAGTTTCACCAGTTTACAAGAAATAATATCTTCTCAATGTCACCTTCTGTAATTATACCTCTTAATACTCCTGCTTCTTCCCATGTCTTAAATGAATTAAAGATTTCTTTATTCAACATTGACTATGTACTAGCTTTATGATGACTAGAATAAAACTCACTATGTACTTGTAAGATATTATGCCATAGTTTTTAGTTTTTGGAATGTTTTAATGCCTAGGTCAGCCGTTGTGGTTCACTTTCATATTTTTGGTATTTTTTAGTTTTGCTACAGGGCATGTGTGCTCACTAGATAGTCAGGGAAAGTGAGAGATCAAGGGAATGGCCACGCCACAGTCCCTTCTCCTTCATCCTCCTCTCAGGATTTTGGACATGCACGCACACGTGTCTGGCATGATTTATAAGCTGTTGGATCTGGGATTCAAATTATGAAGTTGGCCATGTGGGATCTGGCCACCTTAACCATTATGCCTCTGGGTGGCCCTGTGGTTGATTTTTTGAAACCTAACCTTTGTTTTACCACTGTGTATGAAATGTATTTTGAGTGAAGTTTGGGTATCTCAGCTGAGGTTCATCAAGTCACTTCAGCCAGTGAAAAATAAAACTGGAGCAATTTCTTGCTTTCCTATTAATAACTGGATTCTCAGGTACTAGTTCCTAACTTAGTGACTAAAAATGTTTGTTAAAATGATCAGAATCTGGGACCAGCAGTTGGCATAATGGCTATGCTGCTGGATTCCCATATAGTCGACCATGGTTCGAGTCCTGGACCTGGTGGCTTAAACTCAATGCCAGGCACCTGGGCATGCATGCCCAAGATCCCAAGAGGAGAATGGAGGAGAAAGGATTGCAGCGTGGCCATCACCCCTGGGAGGTGATTTCTCGCTTTCTGTCTCTCTCTGTCTCTCTTTCTAGTGAGCACACGTGCCCTATAGCAAAAAACTCTCCCCCCAAAAATATCAGAAACCTTCTTCATTTGAATTTGCTCTCTCAAAGACAACTGGGTTCATTCTGAGCATCAGAGATGACTTAATTTTGTGGTAAGAAAATAGGAATCAGAGGAAGCCAGTTAGGAAACCTCAAGGAAGAAGAGGTCTCTAGGCTGAGAGTAAGTCTGTTGAATCTTATTTCCTCTCTGTTCTTGACGCACTCTCTTGGTGCCTGGCCAACTTCTGCACCTCTCTTTCCCCCAGCTGATCAGGGAGCGGAGATGGGGCAGGGGTGGGGCAACAGAGTGAATAAAGTCTAAATAAAATTCATAAAGATTCTGAGATGGGAAGGAAGCACCGTGGGTGTGAAAATCTCCGTGAACTGATTGATACTTGCTGTCCCACCCCCTCCACATTCATGGGTGAGGCTGCATATGTGTGGGACATGGTAAGAACTGGCTGCTTTCCAAATTAAGAAAGCAGACTGAGTTTCACTTCTAAATAATAGCAGAGTGCAGTGCAGATGTGTGCGGAAATTGAGTTCCTTCTTTACCAGGGATAGATCAAAGCAAAACAGCAACAATCCAGGCCTTGTTCACCAGCGCCCCCTCCTTTCACAGAGATGCTGAGTTCAAGTCTACTTGGAGATGGCTTGTTTTCTCTGTAGTAGTTAATATTTTTTTCACTTTTAAAGGTACTTTTAACATAACATCTTTTTTTAATTTTTTTTAAAGTCTAGTTTTGGGATCAGCAGATAGTATATTAGTTACATTGCTGGACTACCACGTAGTCAACCATGGTTTGAGTCCCAGACCTGGCAGCTTGAAACTCACGCCAGGCATGTGTGCTTTCATGCCCAAAATCCCAAGAGGAGAATGTGGCATGGCCATCCCCCCTGGGTGGGGGGGCATTTTGTGGAGAGCAGCCAGTCTGAAAACATGTGGCCTAAAGACACATGAAAATAAGCACTTCCCTAAGCTACTCTAGCAGGGCTATTGAGAAGCATCTACATACGAAAGCAGTACCTGCCTGTTGTCAATGGTTGTCTTCCTGTTATTATTAATGCCCAATACCTTGATAATGCCCACTATCAGGCTAAAGGAAGTCACAAGCAAGCGTTTATCAAATTGTCCCCCAAAAAGATCAGAGAAATTATATGGCACCAGTCATTTTTCACATCCTCAAATAATTTAACATCCAAAAACAACTGGCTTTGCATTCTAATTTCTCCTCTTTTATTCTCTTTACATTCCACTTCCTCTTCGCCATTCCTTTTACGTCCCATTTTCCCTTTCCCCCATTCTCTACCCTTTAAAAGAATAAACTTGAGGCTGGTTCTAGTCGCAATTTCTCCATCAGAGAAGTTGTGTCCACCCAATCCTCGCCTTTCTATACCTGAGTTATCTTTGTTATTGCGTCTATTTCTAATCCACAGCCTTCCCCACTCAAAGAAACTTGTTCACGCCGAGCTGGTCCCAGCAAAGTGGCGCCCAACGTAGGGCCTAATATCACATGGAAACACAGATAGGCTTCATTTTCTATTCCCTGGTTAAGGGCTAAGTTCTTATCTTACTAAACGCCATGTGATTCAGCATGTCTGCATTCAGTGGGAATCTACACTGCCACCTTTTACCTTTGCCTTGTGGGTAACCCCTACCTCCCACTTACTTCCACCCCCAGGGGAGAATGTGGGCCTTGCCAAACAGAGGCCCCCCCCAGGAGATTTTCCAAGACTCACGAGATGTCAAGTCATCTCTAAAATTTTTCAGAAAACCAGAAAGTCATTTCAAAAAGCCTACATTGGTGGCCCCACAGAGAGGAAGATCGAACTTTCCACACAGACACAGGAAGTCTGCCCCACAGGCTTGTGTTCAAACTGCAGGAGTACTGGTACCTAGACTTGGGTGAAAGCTCCCCGACTCGGGGGAAGTCAAAAACCTCTCAAAAAAAAAAAATGGGGACAAAATTGTCTAAAAAAATGTGTGTTCACATGTTGTCTTATATGTTAAAAGCTAGGGGCAATAAAGTTAATATCAAGCAGTTACATCAGTTCCTGATTTTTGTGCAAAAAACATGCCCTTAGTTCCCAGAACAAGGAACAGTTTATAAGGAAACTTGGGACAGGGTTGGAGAACAAATCAAAAACAAATACAACAGAGGGTCCTAACAAAATTCCCATCTTTGCTTTCTCCCTGTAGAATTTGATTAAGGAGTGCTTGAAACAAAACCCTCCAGAAAAAAAACGGAGTTGGTTCAGTAACTCCACCAAATAACACTCCAGAGGGCTATGCCTCCCTCTTACCTAAAAAATCAGAATCTGTAACTAAAAAAAGGATACAAAGGTAATACCTGGTTAAAAAATAATAATAATAACAGTCTTATACAGTTCGACAGATTTAAGACTACAAATTCCAAAGGGGTTGCAGGGTGAAAAAGAAACAAAACTACTGCCCTTAGGCCTAGTGCCCCGCCCCCCAGCCCCGTGGCCTACTGTTTCCCAGTCAAAACCTACTTCTTGCATATCAAATGGCACTAGGACAAAAAATAAATAAAATAAACCTCCCACTTCAACACCCCTCCAGAAAACTTTGCATTGCGTGGCAGACAGAGGAGATTTAAATTGTGCCCTGGTATAAAGGCTCCTAATCCTAACAATCAAAATCAAAATCAACATCAACATAAGCCAATATACTTTAAAACACTAAAAAAGTTTAAAAGGGCCTTAACACAATATAGCCCCCGGGACACCTTATGCAATTGCAGTGTTAGAGACAGCTACACAATCTGCGTTTACCCCCTAATAATTGGCAAGTGCTAAGCAAGGCATGCTTATCAAAAAAAAAAAAAATAGACCTCATGTAGATCTTTTGTAAAAGTAAAACTGGTTTAAAAATCCCCAAAAACAGGCAAGTAAAAATCAACAAAATAAAATACCCATCACATTTAAAATGTTAACTAAAACAAAAGAGCAAGCCAACAGTGGCACACAAATTAAATATACTCCACAAACATATCAACAAATTAACATAATATGCTTAAAATTGCTAAAAAAAAAAAAAGAACTTCCTGGTCAAAATCAAGAGACAAATATTTAAATCTATATGACAGAGACCTAGTAAGTTATATCAAAATTTTATTTCCCGCTTGTCACAGGCCATATCGCAAATAGTCTCTAATCAAGAGGCAAGACAAATTTTGTTAAAACAATTGGCCTTTAAAAATACTAATGCGTTTTATAAAACAGCTATTGCTCAAAAAAAAAAAAAAAAGCAGAGACAGTAAATAATTTCATTAAACTATATCAAGACATTAAAAAACCACAAATCCCCCTTCTCCCACAATCCTCTGCATTCTTTCTTTCCAGCTTAGGCCTGGCAGAATGGCTCTCGCAAAGAAGGGCGGCAAGAAGAAGGGCCGTTCTGCCATCAACGAGGTGGTGACCCGGGAATACACCATCAACATTCACAAGCGCATCCATGGCGTGGGCCTCAAGAAACGTGCCCCTCGGGCACTCAAAGAAATCTGGAAATTTGCCATGAGAGAGATGGGGACTCCAGATGTGCTCATTGATACCAGGCTCAACAAAGCTGTCTGGGCCAAAGGAATAAGGAAGGTCCCATATCGAATTCATGTGCAGTTGTCCAGAAAATGAAACGAGGATGAAGATTCACCCAACAAGCTCTACACTCCGGTGACCTATGTACCTGTTACTACATTCAAAAATCTACAAACAGTCAATGTGGATGAGAACTAACTGCTGATTTTCAAATAAAGTTATAAAACCAAAAAATAAAAAACCCACAAATCCAAGGAATGGCTATAACAGCTACATTTAAAAAAAGTTATACAACAACAACAACAAAAATTATTTAACAGACCAAGACATATGGCCCGTGACTGTCAATACCCTAAACAATCAAAGAAATACACTACCAAAAAACCTAAAGACCCTACAGCTGCACCCATGGAGGTCCCCAAAATATATACTAAATGCCAGGAAAAAAAAGGCATCTTGCCAATAAATAAAAATCCAAAACAGACATAGATGGAAGGCCATTAGGGCCCCCGGGAAACGGGACACAGGGCCAGCCCTGGCCCCATCAAACAGTAGGGGCACTCTCAATGTTCTCTCAGGGGACCCAAGACAGTCAATCAGAGGGTTATTTCATGCTTTCTCTCTCTCTGTCTTTCCAGCAAGTGCATGCGCCCTATAGCAAAAAAAAAAAAAGAAAAAAATCTATTCAGAAAAGCAGTTTCAAAATAAAACAAGAGAAACATTAAAAGTTGTAAAACTTTTTTTTTTTTGCCATAGAGCAAGACAGTAAGAGAGAAAGTGAGAAACCACCCCCCAGGGGTATGGCCAAGATGTAATTCCACTCTCCTCCTGGGATTTTGGGCAGTCAGGCATGTGTTTCAAGACACTGGTCAGACACTGGAACCACAGTGGGCCGAGTGGGAGTCCAGCACATTAACCACTGTGCCACCTGCTGGCCCCAAAAGTTGTAAAATCTTAATACTAAAGTTATTAATAGCTAAAAATAAATTGTGAACTGAAAAACTGAAGATTTTGGCTCTACAAGGGGATTTTATGGATAGTTGAATTTAAATGCCCCTTGGGTTGAGCTGATACAAGTTTATTTCCTTTTAAATCAAAGGGTAGCATTTTTCATTTAGGAGAATGGCTGAGAGAATCCCAGTATAGAAGTACTGACTGAAAAGGAGGGGATGGTGCAGAGGGAAACAGTGCTAGTGGTGACAGACACTACTGCACCGGCCCGGCCCTTGGTAGTGGAGGGCGAGAGAACCACACTAGGCACTGTGGACAAAGGGGCTGAGAGGGGTTGCTCTATTGGAATCTGGTCTGATAAGGCGTTGGAAGGGCTTGCAAGTCAAAGCATAACCAAGTTGCCTCATGGAGGTCATAGAAGTCACACTCCATCCTCCATTTGTTCCTCTCTTTACCCATAAATTGTAGAACTAGAGTACAGAGAAATCATCCTTTTCTTTTCCCCCAAGACTCCCCCAGAATGACCAAACTTCTTGGTAGCTTTGGGGGGCCCCCGCCAAAGCTACCAATTTTGCAGGAAGAACTGCAAAATTGAGAATTATTTAAAAAGCAAAAAGACAAAAAAACAAAAAACAACAACAACAACAAAAAAAAATAGAGCCAGGTTCTGACCTCAGGGAGAAGCTCTGGAGGATGAAAGTAGGTTTAGGGGGAACCAGCAGTTAGCGTAATGGCTATGTTGCTGGACTCCCATGTAGTCGACCGCGGTTTGCATCCCGGACCCGGTGGCTTAAAACTCACGCCGGGCACATGTGCGTATGTGCCCAAGATCCTGAGAGGAGAATGGAGGAGAAGGGATTGCGGCGTGGCCATCCCCCCTGGGGGGTGATTTCTCACTTTCTGTCTCTATGTCTCTGTCTGTCTGGTGAGCGCACGCACTCTATAGCGAAAAACCTCTCCAAAAAAAAAAAAAGAAAGTAGGTTTAGGGAGCTGGGCAGACTCGATCTCCATCTCCGTTTTCGCCCAGAGCTGCTGTATCTCTAGCTCTGCTCTTAGGGTCTCTTAAAATGAGGAAATCCCAGGTCTCCTGAGATATTCTATTACTAGTGTTCACGACCAAGTCACAGGGCATTGTGTTTCAGCACCTGCTAATATCACATGGAAACACAGATAGGCTTCATTTTCTATTCCCTGGTTACGGGCTAAGTTCTTATCTTACTAAACGCCATGTGATTCAGCATGTCTGCATTCAGTGGGAATCTACACTGCCACCTTTTACCTTTGCCTTGTGGGTAACCCCTACCTCCCACTTACTTCCACCCCCAGGGGAGAATGTGGGCCTTGCCAAACAGAGGCCCCCCCCAGGAGATTTTCCAAGACTCACGAGATGTCAAGTCATCTCTAAAATTTTTCAGAAAACCAGAAAGTCATTTCAAAAAGCCTACATTGGTGGCCCCACAGAGAGGAAGATCGAACTTTCCACACAGACACAGGAAGTCTGCCCCACAGGCTTGTGTTCAAACTGCAGGAGTACTGGTACCTAGACTTGGGTGAAAGCTCCCCGACTCGGGGGAAGTCCACCTGGAGGAGTAGCTTAGCTGTTGTTTGGTGCCCAATGGCACGTATTCACAAAGTCTGCTTCCAGGGGATTTCCCTCTGCAATGGAATCAGCTAGGGGTGTGTCTTTCTGAAAGATTTCCCAGAGGAATTCATTTGTCTCTGTGAGAAAATCTCAGATATGTAATAGAAAATCTCTGACCTTTTAGGTTTTTAAGATTTGGCTTTCTCATTTAATCATGAATCTTTTCAAGTAAAGAAAGAGAAACATCATTTTAAAAACCAAAAATATAGACAGTGAAAATGCAAATTCAATGAATGATTTGAGTGCTTACTTTATGCCAGGCACTGTTTGGTACTGAGGCTACACTAGTAAGAAAAGCAGATGTGGTCCCCTCCGTTCTCCTCTCGGGATCTTGGGCACGCACGCACACACGCCTGGCGTGAATTTTAAGCCACCGGGTCCGGGACACGAACCACAGTCGACTACGTGGGAGTCCAGCGACATAGCCATTACACCAACTGCTGGTTCCCGAGAAAGTACCTTTTAATGAGGCATGGTCACATTGCAATCCCTTCTCCATTTCTCCATCTCATTGGAATTTGGGACACATACATGCAAATGATGTGTTCTTCAACCTGCCAGGACCAGGACTTGAACTAGATGGTTAGCCATGTGGGATATGGCTTCCTTAACCACCAGGCCACAGGCAGCCCAAAGAGCCTGATATTCTAATTCTAGCCTTTATTTATGTTTGTATTGAAAATGAAATTGACTCCTTCCAGAAGATATCCATAGGAATATTAAAATACACATATATGCCATCCATGATTCTTTGCCTCTTTGAAAGCGCAGCTTAAATGCAACCTCGAGAGGGGATCAAGATTTGTTTGAATGTATGAAACAATTCTCAAAACCTGCAGTATGTATGATTTGAAATATCCCATAACTGTAAAGCAGTGAATATCCAGACTCATGTTTACATGGGAAGCAAAGGCAGCTATGAAAACTCTCTTCACTTGTTCCCTTTTTTTCTACAGTTTTCAGTTCAAATTCACAATCATTTATAGAACTTTTATGAGCTAAGGTCCAACCAGAAGTAGTAGAAGAAGAAACAGAGATGACAAGTACCCAGATTCTGCCTTGCTGATCTTTGGTGAAGTCCAGACATATAACTCTTTTTTTTTTTTTTGGAGAGGTTTTTTCACTATAGGGCGCGTGTGCTCGCCAGACAGACAGAGAGAGACATAGAGCCAGAAAGCGAGAAATCACCCCCCAGGGGGGATGGCCACGCCGCAATCCCTTCTCCTCCATTCTCCTCTCAGGATCTTGGGCACGCACATACATGTGCCCGGCGTGAATTTTAAGCCACCGGGTTCGGGACGCGAACCGCGGCCGTCTATGTGGGAGTCCAGCAACATAGCCATTACGCTAACTGCTGGTTCCCCAGACATATAACTCTTTAAGTTAAACTATATACTTGCCAATTTTGAACTACAAAATGTCCATTTCTTTGGTTCAGGCTAATAAAAGAATAAAATTGTATGCATTAACTAGGTACATAGGGGGAAAACAGACAGACTGGCAGATCTCAGCTTCTTAGAAGAGAATATGGGGATGGAGTGATCCTCATAGTATGAGAGAAGGATGGTGAAGAGCTTGAAGAGTGATCAAGCAGTGCTGCTCAGCAATGCTAGGGAGTGCAGCCTGGAAATGGAAATAGGATGAAGTGGAAGAGAAAGTTGAAAAGATAATCAGAGATCAACTTGTAGACTGCTTTGAAAACTAACCTGGAACTAGCTTTTAGATAGCTTTCAGTACATAGGAGGGAGCCCAAAGGAATCTAGAAAGAGAAGCAATCCAGTGAGATCTTGTTTTTAAAAATGATTCTGAAAGTATGGATAGATCAACAAAGGGAGATTCCACTATGCCAGAGTAAACTGTAAAAAAGGTCTCAGTTTGGGGGACCAGCAGTTAGCGTAATGGCTATGTCACTGGGCTCCCACGTAGTCGACCGTGGTTCGTGTCCCGGACCCGGTGGCTTAAAACTCATGCCAGGCGAGTGTGTGTGTGTGCCCAAGATCCCGAGAGGAGAATGGAGGAGAATGGAGGAGAAGGGATTGCGGCATGACCGTCCCCCCTGGGGGGTGATTTCTCGCTTTCTGTCTCTCTGTCTCTCTCTGTCTGGCGAGCACACGCGCCCTATAGCGAAAAAAAAAATCTCAAAAAAAAAAAAATCTAGGTTTGGGCAGAGGGTAGTGGGAATGAAAAGCAGGCACAGGCCCATTCTCTTTCAGCTCTCCTTTCTTTCAGGGTTTTAAGCATGCACACATGCCCAGCATGTTTCTCCAGTACCCCCAGGTCTGGTACTGGAACCTCACAAGTCAGCCATGTGCGATCCAGGTACCTTAACTATCAGATCAGAGAGCTGGCCCATTCCTGATCTTTTGAGTAATTATGTTTTCTCAAAACAGGCAGTTTTAAAGCTGAAAAATAGGCACTTTTATAGCCCCCTGTAGCCTCATAGTTAAGGGAGCTGGAACTCACATGGCGGACCCCAGTTTGAACCCCAGCCTAAGTGACTTGAAAAACATGTCAGGTGCATGTATGTGCATGTGTGCATCCCTCAAATCCCAACATGATGGAGACATGGAGGAGAAGGGATTGCTATGTGACCACATTCCATTGAGGGTGCTTTCTCCCTTTCTCTGTTTCTGTTTCTCTCTGGCCAGCACACACACCTTCTGGCAAAAACAAACAAAAAGAATGCAGGAGAGTGATTCCATATGTATAATAAACAGCATTCAGTAACTGACTAAATAGGAAGGTGACACTAATAACCTCCATTTAATGAGTGTTATTATATGTTACGGTGCGTTACTTTGTTTAGCATTTTCTTGCCTACTCATTTAATCTTCACCACACCCCCCCCATAAACTGAATCTTGGCTACACCACAATCCCCTTCCTCTGGTCCTCCAGCCTACCAGGATCCTAGGCATGCACACACTAGACTAGCATGAATGAATCTTATCCAAACTTGACAGATAGGGAAATTATTTGGAAAGGATGCATAATTTCACAAATCTAATAACTGTCACAAGTAGAATTTAAATTAAGGTTTAACTCATGCTTTAAGAGATTCATTCAATGAATATTTACTGAGCACTTAGTATGTGCTAGGCACTATTTAAGTTGCCTGAGAATGTACCAGTGAATGCAATAAAGAGCCTTTCTCTCATGGAGCTTGGATTGGAGCAGGGGGCAATAAATAATAAATTGATATAACAACAAAAAAGGGGGTGCCGAAGAGGGGAGATCAGGAGTGCATGGAGGCAGAATGGAGAAATATTAGGGAATTTAAGACTGCTGCAAGATTTTGGTTCAGAATACTTGGAAAGCGTGGTATTCAGGACATGGATTGACTTGAGAAGGCAGAGATGAAGTGAAGATGCTGGGTTTAAACATGCTGGGTTTGGAGGTGCCATGTGTCTCAATATTAAAATATCTCATACAAAATTAAGAATTTCAGTTCCTGAAGAGGATCTACCTTGAGACTATGGGGTGAAATGTGCTCATCATCGAGCAGTACTACAGAGAACTCTTTTCTCTCTGACTGCTCAGGTAAACTGTAGGAACTGAAGTACACCACGCTCTCTTGGAGTCAGAGAAAACAATTACTTGAAAGATCAGGTTTGGGGCAGCTCCATGATCTGAGGGTTAAGGCACCTGGATCCCACATGACTCCAGGGGCTGGAGAAACATGCTGGGCGTGTGTGCATGCTCAAAATCCTGGAAGAAGGGAGAGATGGAAGAGAATGAATTGTGGCATGAGCACTCTATGGGTGTGCTTTCTCCTCTCCCTGTTTGGTGAGCACATACACACTCTAGCCAAAAAAAAAAAAAAAGTCAGGAGATGGTCCTGACAATATGGGCCTAAACAGAACCAAGGGACAGCTTTTTATCAGTACACTTGGGATCAGACAGAGCTGTAAAGTACCCCATATACCAGACACTGCGTTCACTATTTTCTTAACCATGTTTTAGTTTTAGATTTTTTTCAAGTTAATAATATAGACATTTATTTTTTAAAAACACTTGAGAAACTGGAAATTCCTTATGAAGTTCTTATAATCTTTTCCCTTTAAAATGGAAAGTGAGTGTAGGTGGAAATATATTAAGAATCCCTACTTAGTATTACAGCAGTCATAAAGAAGCCACATACCCTGGCTTTCCTTGTGCACAAAACATCTTTATCTAGGGGTGAACGCTAACTTGGCAATTTTTGCATTTTCTATTCACTAAATGGGAGCGCATATTGGGATAAAGTCAAAATAGGCAGTTTTATAGCTGAAATGTCACCTGCTGTTTTCCTGGAGCTACCTTGCCAGATTGGAATTATGAGTCAATCCATCCAACACTAGCCTGCTATAAACCCCCATCCCTTCGGATCTTGTTTATTATCACTCAAGCCTGTATAATCTCATGATTTCCCCATTACCGGCATTTACAACCTCAGCTTCAATTTTAAGATTAAAAATTGTCGGGGCTGCTGGTCAAAGGAAGATCTCGCCTGGCGAGAAAAATATTCTGTACTACCCCGTGGCTACTTGAACCGCACCTTTCAGTGCCTGAATTTAACGGTTGCTGCTCCTGCAGCTGCAATCTCTCCCCGTGGCAGGAAGGAAAGTACTGGGTAGAGGAGACTAGGAAGAGAGCAAACCAGCAATCTAACCAGACACAGGCTAGATAAAAGCTGCCAAAACTAACGAGAGTCTTGTCAACTACACGGTACATTCAGGTCACGCTGATAGGCAAATCGCTACCCCGGACCCACAGAAAGCTTTTGCTTTCTTGCTCTAGTCAAATAATTCTCTGGATGAAGTCCTTGAACGGCCATGATCCTAGTCCCGTAATCTCCGGTTGCGCAGACGCTGTGCCCGCGCACGCGCACATCCAAGACCTCCTGCCCTGGCTCCCCCGCCCCCAGCAGGGGCGGGGCCCCAGAGCTCTCTTCCCGCTGGAACCGACCCTAGAGCCGTGAGTTTGGCGGCGGAGCGGAAGAAGCTTGGCTGGTGCCCCGGAA
>NW_006159844.1:5309030-5321050 GCF_000334495.1 Tupaia belangeri chinensis | reverse complement strand
GGAAGAAGCTTGGCGGGGGCCCCGGAAGCAGTCGCTGCAACTTCCGGTAGAGGCTTGTATGCCTAGTGCGGGAGCTACAGGACTCAGAGATTGTACTTGAAGTAGTGGGTGCACCAACATGTCCCGTGGTTCCAGCGCTGGTTTTGACCGCCACATTACCATTTTTTCACCCGAGGGCCGGCTCTACCAAGTAGGTGAGTGAACCGGGTCTGCTTGTGGCCCATGCGAATTGCCCTGTCATGGTACGGCCTGGGGCAGGCAGACGCGGTCCGAGTTTAGTTTGGGACAGAGGCAGGGCCGCAGCTGGGAAAGCAGGACCGAGGCCGGGGTGAGCACCTTGGTGTTTCCATCTCCGGAAGCAAGGATCGGGGCACTGAAGGCTGGAGGTTTGGCTCTTTTCCTGACGAACTGCCGCTTTGCCTGGACACAGTAAAGAGTTAAGGGAGGTAGGAGGTCTGTAATGCCTCACTTGGGCTTCCTGAGGCTCCTGAGTTTCAGTCTCTCCTGGGTAGGCCCAACGTGTGTTCTTCTCTAAAAATTAATTGGTCCCTTAACCTCTCCGTTAAACCGCCCTCTCTCGGTTTTCCTTTCTGCAGTAGCATGGACTTTCTTGTGCTGTGGGTAATTCCATACAGGCATCCACAGCCCGCTTTGCCAAAATGCTGGTCCTCGGGAATACAGAGATGAATGCCATACCTTCTCCCATACTGAAGCTCGCAGTTTAAAGGCAGTGACATCTCCATAAACAAACATAAAAAATAGACACAAAAAAACGCCTATTCACAAGTATCTACAGAGTTCCTGGTATCTTTGGAAAACTGGTGGATACAATTAGTGTCACTGGGTTCTGAGGCTACTTTTGAAAGTGGCATCCTCTTTTAACCCAAGTGTGTTTGAATGCTTCTATGGTTTATAAACTGGTTTTGAATTGTAGATGAGGTATTGTTGTTCTAGCGAGGTATTGTTGTTCTAGCTGTTTACTGAAGAACAGCTTTAATGGAGAGAAACCTAATCTAAACTAGTTGTTTAGTTTAACAATCTATTTGCTGAATTAAAATGGTTTCAGGGTTTATAACGGTTATGATTATAAGCCAGACCCTTGACCCCTTGACATGGAGAATTTAGTGTCAGGAAATCCTAATTAACATATAGTCAGTGATAGCTTCATCTTTGAATGAGTTTAATATCTCAGTGGCTTGGCACAGACAGTAACATACTTATTGTTCTTGGACAGAGTTGGCTTGTAAATGAGATTCTCTTCAGTAAATTTCAGAAATAGAGTTAAAAGATAACTATAAGACAGATCTACTATATTGCAATGTATCGTATATAATGTAACAATAAACATCATATTGGGTATATTCAGTAACCCTTTTAACGTATTCCCAATTGAAAAATATTAAAGATAAAACAATAAGATAGTAATTGTATCCTCAGGGAGCTTTCATTTTTAGTGTTTTATTCCTGAGTTTTGAACATTTTTTTTTTTTTGTATTAGGCAACTACTTTGTCATGATTCTAATATGTAAGCAGGAAAAGTCACATTTTCACCTACATATTACTGCTATATATTGTATTGTGAAATCCAACCATAAATTATGTTTGATGCTTCACAGTTTGGGTGAGTAGAAAGGCTGAATATAGTATTATTTTAATAGTTTTAAAAGATTTGGAAAAGAACATGTGGTTGAAGACAAGTTTAATACTTAGATAAAATTTTAAAAATCTAGACAAAATTATTTTATTTATTTTTTTTGGGAGGGAGAGGTTTTTGCTATAGGGCACGTTTGCTCACCAGAAAGACAGAGACAGAGAGATAGAAAGCGAGAAATCAGCCTGCAGTGGGGATGGTCACGCCACAATCCCTTCTTCTCCATTCTCCTCTTTGGATCTTGGGCACTCACACACACGCGCCTGACATGAGTTTAAGCCACCGGGTCCAGGACTTGAACCACGGTCGGCCACATGGGAGTTCAGTGATATAGCCATTATGCTAACTGCTGGTTCCAACAAAATGATTTTAATCTCAGCCTGTTGAATAACACAATCTCTCTGATAGGGCATTAATTAGATGTTGTTAGGAAAAAGAAAGTGAAAGACTAGTTAGTATGAGCAAGCAGAATAGTAGTGAAAAGTTCAGGCCCTGCAGCCGTATCTGGATTCTGACAACCTGCTCTGCCCTTTCCTGACCAGCCTGGGCAAGTTAGGTAACCATAGCCTTATTTCTGTTTGCAAAGTTGGGCTAGTAATAATTTCTCCTTACATGATTAGTTTAAGAATTAAGTGAAGTATGTGTGTAGAGTGCTTAACCTGTGCCTGCTACATACTAAGTGCTCAGTAAATGTTATTAGAAGCTCGTTTGGTTCTATATTGTATTTTAATGGTCTGTTAGATTAATAGTGCTGTACAAATGGAATGTTTCCCTTTGTATAGGTCCATCCATGCTTAGTTCTTCAGTGAAATAAAGATATAAAATCATATTTTAAATGTTGCTTATTATTTTATAAACTATAGAATCCTTCAAAGACAAAGTGTATAAGAATTATAGAGTGCAAATCATTAACCCTGGCATAGAAGAAACTAATACCAAAAATGGGACAATGATGAGAAAAGGAAAAATTAATGAAAAGTTCAGTATGTTCCTCATCTTCCATAGCTGGAACTCAGAAAATAAAATTTTATTTTACATAAGCAAGTAGTATGTGTGTGCATATGTGTGTGTGTTAAAAATTGTGGAGCACCTAGCATTGAACTCTAATTTCAGGACTTGACCAAGTTAACAGTTGGGAAACTGAGGCCTTAAAGCCTGACTACTTTTAGGCCCTTCTGCCCTGCTTGCTGGATAGGTCTGGCAAAGGAGGAAAGGAGCAGTCCCTTGGATTGCCTGCCTGTTACATCCAGGTGGTTGTGAGCATTGCTCTTTTACTTCTTTTTTTTTTTTTAGAGGTTTTTTTGTTTTTTTCTTTTGCTATAGGGCGCGTGCACTCGCCAGACAGACAGACAGAGAAAGAGAGAAAGTGAGAATTCACCCCCCAGGGGGGATGGCCACGCCGCAATCCCTTCTCCTCCATTCTCCTCTCGGGATCTTGGGCACGCACGCACACGTGCCCGGCATGAGTTTTAAGCCACCGGGTCCGGGACTCGAACCGCGGTCGACCATGTGGGAGTCCAGCGACATAGCCATTACGCAACTACTTGTCCCCTCTTTTACTTCTGAGAAAGGAGCATGCTTATAGTGAAAAGAAATGGACTAGTAGAGACAGATCAGAAAAGAAGCTTTTCTAAATACAATGTAGAAATGGCATTGTCTGTCAGAATTCTAGGTTTAAATCATTGCTCCACACCTTGCTCCAAAGCTATGAGAACTTTCTGTATTGTAAAATGGGAATAATTCCAACTAACTTATATAGCTCTAAGAATTTAATGACTTCATAGGTGTAAAGCAGTTAGTTCGGTACCTGCCATGTAGTAAGTACTAAGTGTTTCTGTGAGGGATGCTGTCAAGAGGAAACAAGTGACTGATGTAATTGGAGCCAGAAGTTTCACAGATAAATGGACTAAGAAGTACTTAACATGTTTCCTTTTTGCAGTTGAAAAAATATATTAAACAAATTTCTCAGCTCAAGCTTCATATAACCTCCTTGAATCTGATTTGAAATTGTGTCCATGTGTATATATGTACATAATTTTATTTTTTTTTATGATAGTTTGCACATGAGAAAGAGAAAGAGTACCATTGACAAAGTCTTGTTGCACTGTGATCCCCTTTCCATGGCCCTCTAGCACCTTCAGATCTTGGGTATCTGCATAGATGTGGCTATCATGTTTGTAGGCCTACCCAGGGTTCTGAACCCATGGACTTGTGACTTTCAGCACTGAAGTCCAGTTACATACATACATACATACATACATACATATATCCAGTTACATACATACATACATACATATATATATATAAATATATATATGTATGTATGTATGTATGTGTGTATATATATATATATATATATATATGATTACACAAAAAGGTGGTGGCTTCAAACACTGCTAGATTTTTAGATCTCATTCTCCTTCCCCCCCATACCAATGCCAGGATTTATATTGTCCACATCCCACTGAGGATGACTGTTCTAAAGAGTGAAATATAGGCAGTTGGATGTGAACTCTACTTCCCTGATTATATAGCCTACACAATTAAATAAGAAGCTTCAAAAAATCATAATAAAATTTTTTTTGATAGTTTCTTTGCTAAAGAGCTCATGCACTTGCCAGAGATACAGAAAGCAAGAAATCATCCCGCCAACCCCCAAGAAGGCAGACCACACCACAGTCCCTTCTCCTCCAGTCAGCTCTTGGGATTTTGGGAACACACACACTCACCTGGCATGAGTTTTCAGCCACCTGGTCCAGGATTTGAACTGTAGTTGGCTATGCAAGAGTCCAGTGACATACCATTACACTATCTGCTGGTCCCTATAATAAAAATTTTTGTCAGTTAGCATTGAGATTTAATAGAGATACTACTTTACCTTGTCTCGGTAGAGACTTACCTTGTTTTTTTGTTGTTTGGTGTTTTTGTTTGTTTGTTTTAAGGTTTTTGCTATCAGGCCCATGTGCTCGCAGGAGAAAGACAAGGAAAATGAGAAATCACCCCTGGGGGGATGGCCATACTGTAGCTCCTTCTCCTACATTCTCTCAGGATTTTGGACACGTATACCCAGCATGATTTTCACACCTTGGCTGAGTCCCAGGCAGTCGAGCATCTTAACTACCATGCCATGTGCTGGCCCCAAACATCCCTTGTTTTTTAAATACCAAACTTTTTTTTTTTTCTCCTTCTTCTTCTTGCCTTAGGACATGTCTGCTCACCAGTGAGAGGGAAAGTGAGAGATCATTCCCCAGGTGGGGGTGTGTGGCCACATCGCAGTCTCTTCTACATTCTCCTCCTAGGATCTTGGGCACACACATGTGCACCTGGCATGGGTTTCAAACCACCTGGCCCGCGACTTGAACCATTGTCGGCCATGTGGGAGTCCAGCAACGTAACTGCTACACCATCTTCTGGCCCCCCAGACTTCATTTTAGAATGTGTTTATAGCCCATGTTTATATGGAAAAAATCATGTAGATCCCAGAACTCAATACAGCATTTTAAACAAAATTAAGGTGGGAAAAGCCTTGATAACATTGCTAATAATTGGTAGAACCTCAGAGTCACCTATAGGTGCTCTGTAAAGCCTTACAAATGTAATGCAGTCATCCACATGGGATCCAGTGCCGTAACCACCATGCCACTGTTTGGCCCTTTACTATATACTTAAGTTAAAATTTAGGAAATTTGGGGTGGACCAGCAGATGATGTTGTGGTTAAGGCACTGGACTCCCACGTGGCTGACCACAGTTCCAGTCCTGGCCATACCCAGTGACATGAAACTCATGCTACGCCCATGTGAACGTGTGCCTAAAATCCTAAAATCCTAGAAGGAGAATGAAGGAAAAGGGATTGTAGTGTGGCCATCTACCCACTTCCCCCAGGGAGTGATTTCTCACTTTTCCTCTCTCTGTCTCTCTCTCTCTCTGGTATATGCATGTGCCCCATGGCAAAGAAAAAAAAAAGAAAATTGGAGGCTTGAGGTTGAGTGTAATTGATTATAGTTGTTTCCATTTAAAAAAATGGGAACTGAGGCCCAGCGTCTGTGGTATAGCTGATGGAACACTGAACTGCAGAGCTGGAAGTCAAATGCTGACCATGATTCAAGTCACCAGCCTGGTCAGCCTGGAAACTTACAGGTTCATGTGTGTGTGCCCATGGTTCTCCTGGTAATCTGGGGAAGGGAATTGCAGTGTGACCGAGCCCTGTTTTTTTTTGTTTGTTTGTTTCTTGTTTTGTTTTGTTTTGTTTGAGAGGTTTTTGCTATAGGGCGTGTGCGCTCACCAGAGAGACAGAAAGCGAGAAATCACCCCCCAGGAGGGATGGCCACACCACAGTCCCTTCTCCATTCTCTTCTCGGGATCTTGGGCATGCACATACACACACACCCGGTGTGAATTTACGCCACCAGGTCCGGGACGCAAACTGCGGTCTACTACATGGGAGTCCAGCGACATAGCCATTGCGCCAACTGCTGGTCCCACCAAGCCCTGTTGAGGTACTTCTTCCCCCTACCTTGCACACTGTGTGCTTTGTTATAAAGAACAGGAAGGAAGGAAATGGGCTACCAGTTATTTTCTTGCATAATCTTGGACTTTCAAGAACAAGTTACTGAGGTTAAGGATGATATTTGCTAGTTTTGTAAGTTTCTGAAATTTTATACCAAACAGAATCTTTAGTGGTGGAAACGAAGTATTTAAGTACTGCTGCCAACATTTGAATTATCACACACTCACACACACACACACAAACACACATGTACACACTTGGGCCAGCAGCTGGCATAGTAGTTCAGGCACTGGATTCCCACATGGCCAACCACGGTTCGACTCCCAGACCCAGCGACTTCATTCTCCTCCTGGGACCTCCTCCTGCACAGGGTATGTATGTATGCCTGAAGCTGGGGTGGGTGGCAGCATTAGGACCCTGTTGGGTGCTGTGAGTTTATGTGTGTGTCACTTGCTTGCTTGCTCATGGAGGTCATATTTAATAGTGAGGTCATTAAGTAAGATAGCAGTAGAGTATAGAAGCGGTATTAGAGTAGAAAGAAACCGTTGGCTGGCAGACCTATTAAAGTGAGGCTTGTTCAGTAATTCATATAAACTAAGGTAAGGACAGAGAAAGAGTGGGGAAGAAACCCTTGGGAAGGGGGGATAGCCACACCGCAGTCACTTCTCCATTTTCCTCAGGATTTTGGCTGTGCACACCCATGTGCCTGGCATGAATTTTAAGCCCCAGGCCTGGGACTTAGTTGGCCATGTGGGACCCAGCCACCTTAACCTCCACACCAGCCAGCCCTCTTCTCTAAAGGAGCACATTACCACTGTGTCATTGAGCAGGCCTAAGTTTACCCATTTTTATTCACCATAGAGAGCTTGTGTACTAGCATGAGAGAGAAAAAAAGAAAAGAAGTCCCTTGACAGGACTTTTTTCATATTGTGATCACCCGTATCATATTAGGATATAGGGTGCATGCATGCTTGGCGTGTTTCAGGTCAGTGGTCTGCAGGGCTAGGAAGCCCAACCTGTGGCTGGCCACATGGCTTCCAGCACTGCAATTCAGGGCATTATCAGTTACACTGACACAGACCTTGTCAATCTTGTTTTTCTTTCTTTCCCACACACTTTCCCTTCCACTAGAATATTTTAAGCAAATCCTTGCAACAAAAGGATAGGAAGGAAAGGTGAAGAAGAGTCCAGGTGATACCCAAATTTGTAACCTAGTGGCTAGTAGTAAAAGGACTATAAGAAGTGAAGCAGGTTATGGAGGATAGTTTATTTTCACAGGTCTGTGGGACAAATCGGTATTTGGAAGATTGAGTGTCCTTTAACTGAAATCCTTTGGGACCAAGAGTGTGTCAGTGAGGGAAAGTGAGAAATCACTGCCCAGAGAAGATGGCTAAACTGCATTCTTCTCTACTCCATTCTCCTCTTGGAATTTTGGGCACACACGCACATAAGTCTGGCGTGTTTTTCAAGCCACCATGTATTTCAAGCCGCCATGTCTGGGGCTCAGACCACACAGTTGGCCATGTGGGATCCAGCAGCTTTAATTTCCATGGCATCTGCTGGCCCATGTATGTATTTTTAAAGAAATAAAGACGGTGAAATAATCTTTTCTGTTCACCCAGATATTTAACATTTTGGATATTCCTCATTTCTGAAGATCAGAGTTTTATCTGGACTGGAGAACTTTACTTAGCTTTTCTTTTTATTTTATTATTATTACTTATTCATTGCTAGAAGGTACATATGCTCACCAGAGAAAAGCACTCCTCAGTGGGGCATGGTCATACTGCAATCCTTTCTTCATTTCTCCATGTGTTAGGGTTTTAGGCACACACGCATATACCTATGGTGTGTTGTGTTTCTCCAGCCACTGGGGCAGGATTCTAACTGCCGTTGGCCATGGGGGATCCAGCTCCCTTAACAATGAGGTTACAAGGCTGGCCCTCTTTACCATTTCTTGTTCTCTTGTGCATGGATAAGTATGGAATCAGCAAGAGATTTGGGCAACATTTATATATAGAAGTTGGGTCTCTCCCTGTCTGGCCCTCTCCCTCCTTTCCCTCAGTGTCCAGCACATGTGGCTACCGCAAACTGTTCTCCGTGCTTCAGGTCAAAAAGACTGAATTTTCTACGGGAGTTTAACACCGACTGCTCTCAGGGTGTGACCCACAAAATGAGAAACTTGCCCCATACCATTCTTTTCTTCCAAGTATTGACACCCCATCTAGAATCTGATTCTCTGATTTATGGTAGTTATTACTGTTTTGTCTACAGTTTGGAGTTTTTAATGTGTGGAGGATTGATGTGATAGAAGCTTTATTAGTCATATCAGAAACAGAGCCAATAATCAATTTGAATATTATATTTTAGAAGTTATTTATGGTCTAATAGATGGTAATATTAATTATTATTATGAGCCAGTTAAATCTAGGATATATTGTAGATTTGAAGCTTTTCTTTAAATTTTATAGTGTAATTTTGTGCCACCATCTTCCCATTTTTTTGTTTGTTTGTTTTAATTTGCCAGAGGAAAAATGAGAACCCCTCCCCACCTTGTGGAACAGTCATGCAGCAGTCCTCTCTCCTCCATTCTTCCTGTTTTTGGGATTTAGGGCACACATGTACACTTACCTGTATTGTTCAAGCCATCAGGTCTGGGACTTGAACTGCATAGTTGGCATCTTAACCACCATGCCACCAGGTGGCCCAGGTGCTTTTTGTTTTCTGGTTTTGTTTTTTCTTGATTGCAAAAGAGCATGTGAGTTCAGAGAAAGGGGAGAAAACTCCCCCCAATGAGGTGTAGTCACACCTCAGTCCTTTCTCCATCATGTTGGGATTTGGAGCCCATCATTTTTCTTTAAAGAATTATTTTATTTAACCTTATTCATTATTATTATTCTTTAATTTGACCAGAGAGAAGGAAAGTGAGCCACCAAGTCTGGAACTCGAATCACAGTTGGCCATGTGGGAGGCCAGCACCCTTAACCACCATGCCACCAGCCGGCCCACTTACCATGTTTTTCAGTCACCAGGGCCAGGATTAGAACCATAACTGCTCCCTAAGGATCTGATTTTCTTAATAGCTGGGCTACAGATCTAGCCTTATCCTTTTGTTCACATCTTTAGTATATAGCCGTTCAGAAATATTTAGTAAAGAATTTTTATTACAGTTCCTCTTAAAAGAAATTCTCTAGTGGGAACCAGCAGTTAGCGTAATGGCTATGTCGCTGGACTCCCACGTAGTCGACCGCGGTTCGTGTCCTGGACCCGGTGACTTAAAACTCACACCGGGCGCGTGTGCGTGCGTGCCCAAGATCCCGAGAGGAGAAGGGATTGCGGCGTGACCATCTCCCCTGGGGGGTGATTTCTCGCTTTCTGTCTCTATGTCTCTCTCTGTCTGTCTGGCGAGCGCACGCGCCCTACAGTGAAAATCTCTCCAAAAAAAAAAAAAAGAAAAAGAAATTCTCTAGTGTCAGTAGGGAGATCAACTGATCCTTATCACCTGTGACTTTTGAGACTAGGCCTCAGACCCAGTGCCTGGAGAAGTACTTGAAGACAGAATTGGGGAATCGTCTATTATGTGTCAACTGTAAATAATGACTGGGATGTGTAATTTTTTTCTTTTAAATAATCTTTTTTTTCTGTAATTTATATGATGAGCATATTCTTTTTTTTTTTTTGGAGAGGTTTTTGCCATAGGGCGCATACGCTTGCCAGAGAGACAGAGAGATAGAAAGCGAGAAATCGCCCCCCAGGGAGGATGGCCATGCCACAATCCCTTCTCCTCCATTCTCCTCTTGGGATCTTGGTCATGCATGCACACGCGCCTGGTATGAGTTTAAACCACTGGGTCCGGGACTCAAACCATGGTCAACTACATGGGATTTCAGCCACATAGCCATTACGCTAACTGCTGGTCCCACAGTGAGCATATTCTAATATTTGTTTCCTTTTTCTGAATTACAATATATGTCTTATTAAAATTAAATATTCTAGAAATGTGTAACATAGAAAGTTAAAGCTCATCTCTAATCCTGCTCTTGAAAAGACAGCCATGATCAACTGAACTATTATACAAAGTATAATGGTTTTTGTTACTCTTTTTGTTTTTGTTACTGTTAGTAGTTTTTGTTTCTGTTACCATTTTATCCCAGCTCTGATACTTGCACATTGACAGCTGCTAGAATAGCACATGCTGGAGTTTATTGTTGAAATGCTGAAGGATTATATGTTGCAGATAACATGAGAATTTCCTTTTTATTTATTTATTTATTTTTTGAGAAAGATTTGTTATAGTGAGCCTGAGCTCACCAGAAACAGAAAAGGCAAAAAGCAAAAAATTACCCGCCAGGGGAATGGCCACACCCAACCCCTTCTCCTTCATTTTCCTCTCCGGATTTTGAGCATACAGTCATATGTGCCTGGAGTGACTTTCAAGTCACTGGTTCCAGGATTGAACCGCAGCCAACCAACCACATGGGAGTTCAGCGCCTTAACCACTACATCACTCGCTGGCCCCATATGAGAATTTCAAGAAGCATGATCCAGAAAAATTCATCCTGGTAGACAAAAGTCAATGCAAAACAGTATCACAACAATTAAAACTGCATATGGTCAAGTTAGTTACTGACCAAAGTTAACAAGTTTAATCTTGAAAAATTTTTAATAGCTAAATTTGACCCAGGAAAACCAGACTTGATAGAAATAATGGACAAAGCAGACTTTTTAAATGACAAAGCATAATTGGCAAAGATTTGACTTGATCAAAAAAAGTTTTTAAGAGATTTTTGCTATAGGGCGTGTGTGCTCGCCAGACAGAGACAGAATGCGAGAAATCACCCCCCAGGGGGGATGGCCACGCCACAGTCCCTTCTTCTCCGGTCTCCTCTCAGGATCTTGGGCACACACACACATGTGCCTAGCGTGAGTTCCAAGCCACCGGATCCGAGACGCGAACCACGGTCGACTACGTGGGAGTCCAGTGACAGCCATTACACTAACTGCTGGTCCCAATCAAAATTATTTAAGTGAAAATTTTGTTGGAAATTTGGTGCTTGAGCTTAATGAAAATAATTTTAGTAAAATCAAAGTGGAAAGAGTTAGTTTATGATTAGTTATTTTTTAAAGAATTATTTATTCAGTTTTATTTATTATTATTTTTAAATTTGACCAGAGAGAGACAGGGAGAGAAAGTGAGAAAGCAAGTCACTAGGTCTGAGACTCTAACCGCCATCAGCCATGTGGGAGTCTGGCACCTAACCATCATGCCATCTGTCAACCCCGTGATTTGTTGTTGTTATTACTATTTTGACTTTGTCTGTCTTGGATGGCATTCCTTGTTCATATAACTCTGCCTTGTTCTTTTTCATGATTGTTTAATATTTCATTGTATAAATCTATGATAATTTATTTCGTCTTTAAAAATACATATATATTCTGTTTTCCAGAATATGCTTTCAAGGCTATTAACCAGGGTGGCCTTACATCAGTAGCTGTGAGAGGGAAAGACTGTGCAGTAATTGTCACACAGAAAAAAGTCCCTGTAAGTAGTACTGTCAAAATAGTCACTTATTACAGAGGATAGTATAAGAATTGTTCGTGAGCTTGTACAAGAGTATATTGTTACCTACATACATTAACGTTATTCTTGCTTGATCTCTGCTTTCCTATTCAAGAAGTATTTATTAAGCATTTAATTTAGCCGAGTGGACAGAATGAACATTTTAAGCTTTGTGGTGTGATTATAAACATAATGGGATTTGTAAGACTTTTTCTTCAGGGACTTTGAGACAAGTGTTATGACCTTTAGGTTTTGCCCACTAGAAGCATATCATCTAGAAAAGGAAAAGAATGTTCCCTAC
>NW_006159844.1:5306374-5308868 GCF_000334495.1 Tupaia belangeri chinensis | reverse complement strand
TGCCCAGTGGTTTTGCAAGCTGCCAGGGCCAAGATCCAAACCATGAGAGTCATATGGGATCTGGATCCCATAACCATTGGGCCACAGGACCAGCCCCTGCCTCTACCTTTTTTCAGAAATGGGTTTTGGGCCAACAGTGGCATGGAGGTTAAGGGCACTAGACTCCTACATGGCCAACCACACTTGAGTTCCAGACCTGGCAGCTTGCTTTCTCACTTTCCCTCGCTCTCTGGTCAAATTAAGAAAAAAATAATAATGATGATGAGAAATAAAGTTAAGTAAAATAATTGTTTTAAAAAGAATAAACATAAAAATTATTTTTTAAAAATTATATTTTAATTTTGTTCATTAGGACAAATTATTGGATTCCAGCACAGTGACTCACTTGTTCAAGATAACTGAAAACATTGGCTGTGTGATGACAGGAATGACAGGTAATCAGCTACGTGTCTGTAGAAGTGCAAGCTTTATGTTATTTTCTTCTAAGTATTTTTGAGTTTTGTATTAATTTTAATGCCCCCTTTAGCATCTGATTTTCAGGTGGTGCTAATAGATTAGCATTCTTCCAAGACTAATACCAATATTTTAAGACTACAAGCTTTTTTAAAACAATAATGTAATTAAGTCTCCATGTTACTATATTAGGGACCTGGTCTGAGGTCCTGCTCATAGATGATTTATCTTCTTTTAGATATAGTTGGTAGTTTAAGGAAACCTAAGTCAGTATATTTCAGACCTGGTAATAATGACATTGGTTAGAAGTGAGTGAAAATTATTACAAAAATTATTTTGAGTTTCTGTTTTCTGTAGTCAAGGAAAATTTAAATCTATAACCAAAAATTAAGAGATTATTCTCGCTCTTTAAAGTGTAATCTGTTTGGAGTTACTAGGTACTTGTAGCAAGTATTCTGACTGTTGATGACAGGCTTAGAATAAAAGATAAGTGCTATGTTTAGAGCTCCATCTTTTTAAAAATGTTCATGTACTTGTTGCTATATGAATATTCATTAGTGGAAAAAAAGCCATAGTGGACTCCTTCTCCTGCCCTTTATTCATATTAGCTGGTTTTCAGATTCTTTTTTAAAAAGTTTTTTATTTTATTTATTTATTTTTTTTTTTGCTAAAAGCTGACAGCCGATCCCAGGTACAGAGGGCACGCTATGAGGCAGCTAATTGGAAATACAAGTATGGTTATGAGATTCCTGTGGACATGCTGTGTAAAAGAATTGCTGATATTTCTCAGGTCTACACACAGAATGCTGAGATGAGGCCTCTTGGTTGTTGTAAGTATACTGTGAAGTTTTCCAAGTAATTGGTGGATTATATTTTTTAGAGAACATGTATAGAGTTTAAGTAACACTCTGTTTCACTTACATGTGGTTTGGAAATGATATGCAGTGGGTAAACCTTTATAATAAATCAAGTTTCACAACTGTATATTAGCCATTAACTTTGAGATACTGTTAGACTTTTTCTTAAAATGTTTCTATTTGAAATTTGTGGTTTTAAAGATTCAAGGCCTGATTTATTAGACTGTTGTAATGGGATTCCACTGTAAATCCAGATGACTAATTCCATGCCTAACTTAAAAGTTAGGCATCTTAACAATGTGTAGCTATTTCTTAACCATCCTAAAGAAAATTCTCAGGCCTGTGATTAATACTTTCAGAAATAAGTTCTGTTTTTAAGAAACAAAATTTTATTGGGAAAGGGGTAAGATGTGTACTTATTTTAGATTTAATTTAGTGAATCAGCCTGAGAAGTTCAATACATATGGGCCAGCAGTGGCATGGAGGTTGGGGCGCTAGATCCCACATGGCCGGCTGCCAGGTTCAAGTCTGAGACCTGGTGGCTTGAAAAATATCACCAGGCACATGTGCATGCGTACCCAAAATCCCTAGAAAAGACTGAAGGAGAAGGGATTGTGGCATGGCCATCCCCCTGGAGGGCTGATTTTTCACTTTTTTTCTCTGTCTGGAAATTGTGTATGCCCTATAACCAAAATAAACTAAAACTTAAAAAAAAAAAAAAATCAATGCATGACATGATGTCATTCATTTATGAGGATTAAAGCAGTCAATGTCATGATTTCTATTCCACATTTGACACTGTTGACTTTTCACTTCAAAATTACTTATCAGCTTTCTTTTTTTTTAAGAGAGGTTTTTTTGGGTTTGTTTGTTTTGCTGTAGGGCATGTATACTCACGGGAGACAGAGAGACAGAGAGTCAGTGAGAATTCACTTCCTAACCGGGGGGGAAGGTCATGCCACAATCCCTTCTCCTTCTATTCTCTTCTCGGGATTTTGGGCACACATACATGTACTTGGCATGAGCTTTAAGCCGCCAGATCTGGTACTTAAACTGGAGGTTGACTACATGGGAGTCTAGAGACATAACCACTAAGCCATCTGCTGGTCCCTCACCTGGCTTTTTAAATTTTTTTCTCCTCCTCAGTTTCCTTAACTTATCCTCTTCTACTGGTCTCTTAAATG
>NW_006159844.1:5293333-5306347 GCF_000334495.1 Tupaia belangeri chinensis | reverse complement strand
GACCTTGGTCCTTCTTTTTCCTTTTGGCTCTGTCTGGGTAATCTCACCCACTTCCACAGCCTCACTTACTACCTGTCCGCCAGTCACTCGTGCATTATCTTCACCCAATTCCTACCTTCATGGCTCATAGACTCTTCGAACTTGAAATCATTAGTACTTCCCTACATTCATTTTCAACTCTTACTTCCCCTTCTTTAATCATCTAATTAGTCCTCAGTTTATCTTTTCCTTCTCTAACTCCTCTGTTACTTTTTCATCATCTATTGCCTTTGCTATCTATACAGCCTGCCTCAGGCCAGCATTCCCAAAGGGTTCTATAACATGCTGAAGGTAATAACAAGAGTTGAAAAGTGGTTAATACATTTCTTTCTTTTTTTTTTTCTTGGAGAGGTTTTTGCTATAGGGCGCATGCACTTGCCAGAAAGAGAGAAAGACAGAGAGATAGAAAGCAAGAAATCACCACCCAGGGAGGATGCCACGCCTCAATCCCTTCTCCATCATTTTCCTCTCAGAATCTTGGGCACGCATGCACGCATGCCCAGCGGGAGTTTAAGCCACTGGGTCCAGGACTCGAACCTGGACGGCTACCTGGGAGTCCAGCGACACAGCCATTACGCTAACTGCTGGTCCCTATACATTACATTTCTAATAATTCAGACTTCATTTTTTTAAAGTATTATTTCATTTATTTATTTAATTTTTGCTATAGAGTACATGCGCTTACGGAGAGTGAAAGTGAGAAAGCAAGCCACCAGATTCAGGACTCGAACTGTGGTCAGTCATGTGGAAGTCCAGTGCTTTACCCACCATGTCACCTGCTGGCCCTGGGCACTAACGTACACATACACCCAGCTTTTTTTTTTTTTAAGAGATTTTTGCCTTGGAGCACTGGAGAGAGACAGAGACATTGAGAGAGAACGTGAGAAATCACTCCTTGGAGGGATAGGCACTCATGCACATGAGCCTGACATGATATTCAGGCCACTGGGTCCAAGACTCGAATCATGGTCCACCATGTGTGAGTCCAGACACGTAACCACTAAACCACTCCAGCATATTTTTCAATGAGAAGAGAGAAATGACGGAGAAGGATTTGCAGCATGACTACATCCCAATTTGGGGGGGCGCTTTTCCCCCTCCTCTCTGTCTCTCTCTGGTGAGCTAGGGCTAGGATTCAAACTTCAGTCAGCCTTGTAGAATTCAACTCCCTTAATCACTGCGCTGTAAGGCTGACCTCCAAACAACTTTTCTAATATATGGGATAAATACTTTTGTAAAAGGGACATTTATCTGTTACCTCATTTATCTGTGACAATAATCTGTACGTTATCAGTTTTCTTAAAGCAAAACAGAGACTCTAAAATTGAGGGCTAAAGTATAATTAACAGCCATGTGACACCACCAACAAAGAGGAAATTTTGTTGTTTAGAGGTAAAAAATATTTAATTAGGGTCTGTCTTTCTCTTTAGGTATGATATTAATTGGTATAGATGAAGAACAAGGTCCTCAGGTGTACAAGTGTGATCCTGCAGGTTACTACTGTGGGTTTAAAGCCACTGCCGCAGGAGTTAAATAAACTGAGTCAACCAGTTTCCTTGAAAAAAAAGTGAAGAAGAAATTTGATTGGACATTTGAACAGACAGTGGAAGTAAGTTAGCCAAAAGATCCTGCTGACTTTCTCTCTTCTTTTGTTTTTAATTTGTATTTCTTCCATGAGAGTGGGACATGCACCCCAACAGGGTCTTCATGCTGCACTCCACCCCTAGTCTCACCCTGCAGCTGCCCAGCATGCATGGGGAGATCCCTGGACAAGAATCCAGGGCCTTACCTTATGGGTCCAGTTACTACTGCACTGCTGCCCAACTCTGGTGCTGACTTGCGTCGGCTATATAAAACAGTGAAAACCTTTATATATTGATGTTCTGGAAAACCTATTACATTGCAAGATCCAGGTTTGTCATTGTCATAGTAAAATTGATGTCATTCAGCTGACATGGGAAAATGAAGGCTGTTTTTATTTACTTAATTCCCTACCTCATTTCATGAAGTATTTCAACTGCTTTTGGCAAGGCATATATAATAAAATGCGAAAATATGAACAATAAGAATGAAGACTAGGCCCAAAGACCTGTGTGGTTGCTGTTGTTGAGGGACTCCTATTAGGCTTAAGCATCCCAGTAGTAAAAGTGAAAAGGTTGAGTTGGTAATAATGCTGTTACAGTTCTAAAGGAGAAATGGCCACATAACAAATTTTCAGGGAAGGAAACCTCTTCCTAGCAAAAGCATTCTCAAAGAATGACTTGGCAGAGAAATTACATCTGGAATGCAAAAGTAAAGCTAGCTTTATAAGCATTAAGGAGATTATTCACTGTGATTGGGAAGTTTTAAATGGACAGAACAAGCTAAATTTCTTATACAGTCTATTTAATAGTCTTGGACTATAGGAAAGCCTTTGGTTTACTGCTAAAAAAATAAATAAAAAAAATTTGAGCAGATCTTTAAAAGATCTGGAATTAAAGCCATTGTGAAGACTAAAAAGATGCTTCACATAAATAACAAGAAAAATAATCATCAGATACTTTTATATTTGATTGGCAGTATGTTTTATACTATTGATGAGATGTGAAGCTAATTCTTATCTGAGAGGTTCTGTGTCCTGTTTAAACATTTATTTCTTAAAGTTTGTTTTTGTTTTGTTTCATTTTAGTTATGCTTCAGAATTACAGAATTAATCACATCAGACTTAAACATTCTTAAATTGTTATTAGTGTAAGTTCCTTGAAGGTACCATTCATCTTTATCCTCTCCCCATTTCACTCCAAGTGATAAACAGTGCCTCGTACATAGTGGTCATCAAGTAAATAAACTGCTTTGTAGAAGTCATCATCTTTTGTTTGATGGGACCCTTTAATTTCTAATTTCAGTTGGTAGAAACAGGTTTTCACCTTTGACAGCAAAAGCAGTCTGATAGTAGAGCGACAGTAGAACTGTCACTGAAGCTGGGAGCAGAAATAAGCGGCTATGGTTAACGTATATGTGATTTGAATATGCTTCAAATGAAGAAACTTCAGAATCTCTGAAAGTGCTAAATTGTCGATACTTTTTTCAGACTGCAATTACATGTCTCTCTACTGTTCTGTCAATTGATTTCAAACCTTCAGAAATAGAAGTTGGAGTAGTTACAGTTGAAAATCCTAAATTCAGGTGAGTAATATTTTCAGCCATTTTCTTAAAGAAATGTGCCAAGTGCTTAAATTCCAGACTTGAAAGGTAAATACACGTGGATCCATTTGCCCTGTAACCTGTGTGTGTGTGTGTGTGTGTGTGTGTGTGTGTTGGGGTGGGGGGGCGGTGCAGAGGGGAATGATTTGAACTGTGGTTATGTTTTTTTTTTTTCTTCTACACCTGAGAGATCTGTTTTAAAACCTACTGGAGTCTCTTTAAGAAAGAGTATACGGTAGTTCCCCCCCATCCACAGTTTTGATTTTTGTGGTTTCAGTTACTTATGGTCAACTGCAGTCTGAAAATAGTACAGCATAGTATAAAAGGACATTCTGAAAGAGAGAGACATGCACCACATTCACAGAACTTTTACTAGAGTATGTTATAATTGTTCTCTTTTATTATTAATTATTGTTAATCTCTTAGTGTGCCTAATGTATAAATTAAACTTTGTTATACTTACATATGTATAGGAACAAGCATACTATTTTTTAAAGAATTATTTTATTTAACTTTATTTATTTTAATTTGATCAGAGAGGAACTGGGTGGGGGGGGGAGGGTTTGAGATTCAAACCACGGTCAGTCCTGTGGGAGCCCAGTGTTTCTAACCAACACGCCACCTGCCAACCCCAAAACATCGTAATTTAGAGTTGGTACTATCCACAGTCTCAGGCATCTACTGGGGATTCTTGGATTCTAGTTTTCTCTACATTTTAGAGTGATTTTTTATCCAACACCAGAGACGACATGAAATACCCTTTTTATAAGGAGTAATCACAAGTGCTTTTTTTCAGTTTAGAGCCAATAGAAGTTCAACTCCCAAAGTTATAGTACTGAAGTTTGGTTATTTTGTGGTTATCTAAGTGGAGCTTTGAAGAGCAGTAGGAAATGCTAATATATATCAGACCCTCATCCAGAGATCTTTGGAAACCCTGAATTTTTTTTTTTAATAATTATTTTATTTTATTTATTCATTCATTTATTTTTTAATTTGACCAGAGAGAGACAGACGTTGAGAGTGAGAGAGAGAGAGGAAGCGAGAAAGCAAGCCACCAGATTCAGGACTCGAACCCTGGTCAGCCATGTGGGAGTATCTAGCACTTTAACCACCATGCCACCTGCTGGTCCCAAGAAACCCTGAATTTTTAATACACCTAACTGATTTGTCAATGCTGGGGGTTGTGTTCTTACTACATGACTAACTTCCCACATACCAGCCTTTCAGATTCCATGATTGAAATCTATCCTGGGTGTTTAACATACATTTGCTCAGCTAATCCCTCAACAACTCTATGGCTGGGTTATATATTTTCTTATGGACCAAGATGCTATTTTTGATTAGAAAAAATATTACACTCTCAATCCACACATACAAGGAACTGCTGAGAGGCATTTTAACTGTCTTGTACATCTACTCTTAGATCACAGCCTTAGAACACATGGTCATGGTTTTTGCCATAGGGCTGGCGTGGTCATGGTTGCATGGGTGGAGAGGTGGTAAATAAAGCTTAACTGGACCTTGCCTTCTTTGTTGTATGTGTTCTTTTTCTAATTTCTTTTAGTTGCCTATAAGTAAGTGGTATAAACAAATGATTTAAGAAAAATCTATAGGATTTTTAAAAAGTTGAATTTTTTTCTAGCTTTTTTCCTGTAGGAAAAGATTGCCTACTTTTTGTTTTGTTTTAAAACCATAAAATTCCAGCAAGAATAATTTCCAAATCTCTCTAAAGAACCCAAAATAAATTCTTTTTTTTTTCTGTTCTGATCTTCCTATCTCTTTTTAAATTTGATTTGCATGTATTACTAAAAATTGGATAAGAGGAGGCCAGCAGGTGGTATGGTAGTTGGGGCACGGGACTCCCACATGCTTGACCACAGTTTGAATCCTAGACCTGATGGCTTGCTTTCTCACAAGGAAACTCTTGTCTTTAGAAAGGCCTTGTATCACTTATAACTTCTGTGATAGTATGTATACTTGAGTAAGAATATTTAATAAGTATACTAGAACATAAAACATAAGTATCGACAACTATATAATGTACTTAATATTGCCCCAAGCTGTATTAAAAAGTGTCATTTGGGGCTGGCCTATGGCTTGGTAGCTAAGACAGCTAGATCCCACATAGCTGACTGTGCCGTATGAGTCCTGGACCTGGCAGTTTGACAGATACACTGGCACATGGGCGTACATGCACAAAGTTCCAACAGGAGGGGAAGATGGAGGAAAAAGGATTGTGGCATGACCATGTCCCATGGTGGGTGCTTCCTCACTTCTCCCCACCTCCTATCTCTCTCCAGTGAATGCACACACCCACTGATGATTTTCTTTTTTTAATGTCATTTTGACAAGTTTTACCCTTCTTTTTTGAAGAGGTTTTTGCTATAGGGCTCATGCACTCACCAGAAAGACAGAGACAGAAAGTGAGAAATCACCCCCGGGGGGACAGCCATGCCACAATCCATTCTCCTCTCAGGATCTTGGGTACACACGCACATGCACCTGTCCTGAGTTTAAGCCACCGGTCCCGGGACTTGAACCGTGGTCTACTACATGGGAGTTCAGCGACGTAGCAATTAAAACTTGACCAATTTTACTTCTTAGAAGTTTAACAGTAATAGGTCATGTAAACAAAGTTGCCAAGTAGTTGATTCCTTTTCAAGGCAAATGCCATTTAGAAATAAATGTTGGACATGGAGTACCTTCTGGCTAGTAGACTATAGAACTGAATTTATTTTCATGGGCTTCTGCTAATTTTGGGCAACTTTTTTTAAGCTACTTTAAATTTTTCAATGAATTTTTATCTCTCAGAGCATGTAAACTCGCACTAGTAGAGGCACTTTGTCATATTAAATACAAGATACTTCAAGAAGTTCATGGAAAAATAAAACTGTAAACTTTATTTCTCAACATACACCCTGTTAACTTCAAGAAACTTTTATAAGTGATAACACCAGCCATTTAGTCCACCCTAAGTACTGAGAGTCCTGGAAATTTAGTATATTGGTGCAATCTTTTTTACATTATTGACCAAAGAAAAATGAATGCCCTTTAAAGATGTTTTTAAAGCTTAGAAGTCAGAAGAAGTTAGAAGGTACTAAATCAGGACTGTAAGGTAGCTACCTCCTAATTTCTCGTTGAAACTCAGAAAATTACCCTTGTTTGATGAGAGAGTGAGTGTGAACATTGCCATAGCAGAGGAAGGCTCTCTGGTGAGTCTTTTCCAAGCATTTTTCTCCTAAAGCTTCAGCTAACTTTCTCAGCACTCCCCTAATAAGTACATGTTACCATTCCTTGGCCCTTCAGAAAGTCAGCAAGCAAAATACCTTGATCTTTTCCGAAAAACTGTTGCCATGGGCCAGCAGGTGGTGTGGTGATAAAGACACTCAGTTCCCATATGGCTAACCATGGTTCAAGTCTTGGAACAGTGGCTAAAAAGTCACACCAGGTGTATGTGCATACTTGTCCAAAATCCCAAGAGGAGAATGGAAGAGAAGGGACTGTGGCATGGCCATCCGCTGGGGGAGTGATTTCTCACTTTTTCTCTCTGTCTCTCCCCAGTAAGCACATGTGCCCTATGACAAAAAAAAAAAAAAAGAAAGAAAAAAAAATTTGCCATGTCCTTTGCTCTAGATCAGATTTTGGCTTTTGCTTTGACTGAACCATTTCCTCTTCTTGGTAGCCATTGCTTTGATTGTGCATTGTCTTCAGGATTGTACTGGTATAGCCGTGTGTCATCTCCTATTACAATTCTTCAAAGAAATGCTTTAGAGTCTTAGGATCCTGTTTTTTAAAAATTTCTCTTGTAACTTCTGCTCTTATCTGCAGCTTACCTGGGCACAGCAGTTTTGGTATCCGTCAAGCAGAGAGTTTACTCGTTTTTTTGTTTTCTTTTTTTAAAGAATTATTTATTTAATTTTATTACTTAGTATTCAGTTTGACCAGAGAGAGACATAAAGAAAGAGGGAGTGAGAAAGCAAGCCACCAGGTCCTGGACTTGAACCACTGTCAGCTGTGTGAGAGTCCAGCACCTTAACCACCATGCCACCTCCAGGCCCCACTCAGCTTTTTTTTTAACTGCCAGAAAGTAGGTGCATTTACCAGAGAGTAGGGAGGAAGCAAGAAGGAAGCACTGCCCCAGTGGGCATGGTCATACCATAATCCCTTCTTTTCACCATTCTGTCAGGATTTGGGGTACACATAGTATATGCACCCATTGTGTTTCCAAGCCTCTAGGGTCAGGATTCAAACTGGTTGGCCATGTGGAATCCAGCTCCCTTAATCGCTAGGCTGTATAGGGCTGGCCCAGTTTGATCAATTTTAGTTTTTCAGTCAGAATTGTGTAAGCTGAACTAACTGAGATCTCTAAGATCTTAGCTGTTGTTCCTGCTGTTAATTGTTAGTTCTTTTCAAGTAGAGTATGAACAAGGTTAATTTTTCCCTTGCAAATTAATGTGAATGTTTTGCCGCTACAGGTGTCATCTTTAACATCATGTTGTCCTTCCTTTTCTTTCTTTTTTTTAGGGGTTTTTTGCCTTAGGGTGCATTGCTCACCAGAGACAGACATAGACAGTGAGAGGGAAAGTGAGAAATCATCCCCCAGGGGGAGGACCATACCACAATCCCTTCTCCATTCTCCTCCTAGGGTCTTGGGCATGCACCCACCCACACACACACACACACACACACACACACATGTCCGGTGAGAATTTCAAGCCATCGGGTCTGGGACATGAACTGCAGTCAGCCGTGTGGGAGTCCAACGACGTAATCATTGTGCCATCTGCTGGCCTCACGTTGTCCTTTCTTAGAATATGTTTTTCATTTGCAGAACTCCTAAGTTCTTTGGGGTATTGTCCCCAAAATGTTTTGTATAGTACCAGTGACTTCACCATTTTACCTATGCTTCAACATAAATTTGGTCAGTTTTACTTCAATTTTAGCAGAATTCATGTTGCTCTGAAATAGGCTTTTTTTCAAACTGATATCTTATCTTTTTAGTGCCCCTAACTAGATCCTCTTCAGGTATATCACAAGTTAGTACAAGATTTCTTTCTTTCTTTCTTTCTTTTTTTAGAATTATTTATTTAATTTTATTTGCCATTATTATTTTTTAATTTGTTACAGGGCATGAGCACTCACTAGAGAAGTAGAGAGAGACAGAGAGTGAGAAAGTGAGAAAGCAAGCCACCAGGTCCAGGATTGAACTATGGTCAGCTATATGGGAGCCCACATTATACATTTTCCATGAACTTTTGAAGATCCTTTGTAAAATACATTATGTATAGGTTAGCTTTATAATTAATCAGTTGGAATCTTTTCTAACTTAGCTGCAACTAAAAGATTGTTTTTGAAAAGCCCTGATTCTGAATCTGATATTAAAGTAGGATTATTTTTGTGTATAGATAAATTTGATATGCTATCAAAATATGAAGGATGAGTACTTGGTATACAGATTTTTTTAAAGATTGGTTATAAATTGATAATTATTCAAGTTGGATGATAGGTAAATAGTATGTGCTAATTAATTAATATCCCAGAATATATTAAACTCCCACTTTTATATGTATTTGAATTTTTTATGGGAAAGTTTTTTAAAAAGCAAATAGTATCGGGACCAGCAGGTGGCATGGTGGTTAAGGCGCTGGACACTCCCACATGGCCAACCACGGTTCAAGTCCCAGACCTGGTGGCTTGCTTTTTTCTCACTTTCTCTCTTTCTCTGTGTCTCACTCTGGTCAAATTAAAAATAAAATAAGATGGATGAATGAATAAATAAATAAAATTAAATTCTTTTTTGTAAAAAAAAAAAAAAAGGTAAATAGTATTTAAGAAGTAAATAGTTTTAAAAATGTTTTTTCTCCCTTTTGCCTTCTAGGATTCTTACAGAAGCAGAGATTGATGCTCACCTTGTTGCTCTAGCAGAGAGAGATTAAACATTGTCATTAGTTTACCAAATCCATGATGCCACTTGCCTGTGTGTTTGGTGACAACAAACCAACATATGGAGGCCCCTGGATTGTAAAAGGAACCTCTTCCACTCTTCCTACTGCTGAAGTGGTTAGGACTCTGTATAAATAAAAACAGTGCTTTTGGAAAATAATCAAATCCTGTCCTTTTTTAAAAATTTAATTAAATAATTCATTATTTTAGGTTTTTGCCAAAGAGCACATGCATTCACCAGAGAGAGACAGAGAAAGGAAAAGTGAGAAATCACCCTCTAGGGAGGATGGCCATGCAGTGATCCCTTCTCTTCCATTTTCTTTTCAGGATTTTGGGAACACATGTACATGGCATAACTTTCAAGTTGCCAGGTCTGGGATTCGAATCATGGTCAGCCATATGGAAGTCCAGCACATTAACCACCATGCCACCTGCTGGCTCCACATCTTGTCTTTACCTTCAGTTTTAAGTATTGAGTCTTTAGTACTCAGACTTAAATAGTCACAGTTTACATTGTAGCTTTAGTCATTTTTTGACAGAGACACGTTTCTGTAGCTTAAGGAACTTAATATCCAGAAACTTAAACTGTAGGTATATGCTCTGTGTATAGGGAGTTAGATCCCACACAGCTTACCTCAGTTCTAGTGCTGGCCTTGGGGGCTTGAAAAATACACTGGGCAAGAGTGTGTGCACACCCAAAATCCTGACAGAATGGAAAAATGGAGGAGGAAAGATTTCAGTGTGGTGATGCCCCATTGAGAGGGTCTACCCTTCCTCTTCACCTCTCTCCACCCCGCAAGCATATTCTATATTCAGAATAATACTTTTTTTTTTGTCATCTACAGAATTGTTTTTAACATTCCCAGAATGACCTGAACCACTAATTGATACAGATAATCCAAAAGTCTTGGCAAGTTTAAGGCTAATGAATGGCACATCTTCATTGGCACCATCCAGACTGGCAGTGCTGTTGATTTTGCACAAGAGAGTGTAACTGCTGGTCTAGGATGCATGCATGCATGTATTCCAGAATTCTTGACCAATCCCTGAGGTCAAGAGTTACTGTTTCTGCAGCAACCAGGCCCTCCGAAGGGGCGACCGTGTTGCATGTGACCACTAAGAGCAGGAAACTGCAATGACCACATCCTCTTCAGAGCTGAGTCAGGAGTAGTAAAAATTTTCCAACAGGGAAGCAGGGTTCTTCCAGTTCAGAGTGATTCTCTGGGATTACCCATCCAGGTCCACCAGGTACTGTGAAAGTGTTGCCATCAATTTGGAAGCAGTCTGTGTAGAAGGGCCTGCTCTCCTGAACAGAGTTTGAACTTCTACTCCCTTTGAGCCTTGACTTCAGCCCTCCTGGAATTATGAATGAGAGACTAGTAAATAAATCCTTTTATCTGTAAGAAGATACCTTTTGGTAGAAAACTAAAATTCTATAGTTTGTTAGAAAAAGAAGTCTTTTTTTAAAAAAATATTTAATTTTATTTTATTTATTCATCCATTTATTTTAATTTGACCAGAGAGAGAGAGAGAGAGAAAGTATGAAAGCAAGCTGCCAGATCCAGGACTTGAACCATGGTCATCCATGTGGGAGTGTCCAGGGCCTTAACCACCATGCCACCTGCTGGTCCCAGAAAAAGAAGTCTTTATAATGCAAAGTCTGGATGTATTAAGTTAAATATATTGGGTTGTCAGAAAAGTCATGACTTCTTTTTATGTTTTTCTGTGCATTTTTCCAACAACCTAATAGTTTAGGTTTTTGCCAGAGGGTGCTTGTGCTTGCTGGAGAGAGACAGAAATAGTGAGGGAAAGTGAAGTTAAACTGTAGTCCCTTCTAGGATTTTGGACACATGCACACATGCCTGGCCTGATTTTCAAACCATCAGGTCTGAGATTTTAACCACAGTCACACCTTAACCACCATGCCACCTGCTGGCCCCTTAAATATATTGGGTCATCAGAAAAATTGTGACACATTTTTGCATAGAAAAAAACATCATGACTTTTTCCGATAATCCAGTAGTTTTTAAAATATATTAAACTGGTTAAGTTATTTAATCATAAAAGAATTGGAAGAGGGCCAGGTAGTGGTGTGGTTGGGGCAGCTGAATCTCCCATGGCCAACTGGGAGGTTGCATCCCAGATCCAGAGGCTTGAAAAACATGCCAGGTGTGTGTGGATGTATTTCAGAATTGTGAAAGGAGAAAGAATTGGAGAAGAGATTGTAACATGACCATGCCTCATGGAGGTTTTTTCTCTTTCTCTCAATGCCCTCTGGTAAATTAAAACAAACACTGGAAGAGATAGAAAAGATCAAGATCAAATGTTCAACATCCCTCATCATAAGGGAGATGGAGATCAATACCACAAAGAGATACCACCTAACCCCAGTCAGAATGGCGAAGATTAAAAATCAAAAAATGATTAAGTGCTGGAAGGGATGTGTTGAAAGGGGAACACTCCTACACTGTTGGTGAGAATATAAATTGGTCCAGCCACTGGGGAGAACAATATGGAGGTTCCTCAAAGACCTTCAAATAGAACTACCATATGATCAGCAATTCCACTCCTGGGTATCTACCCAAAGGACAGGAGAACTCTCAGAAAAGCACTTGCAGATCTATATCCATAGCAGCAGCATTTATGATTGCTAAGACACGGAACCAACTCAAATGTCCACAAACAGATGAATGGATTGAAAAAATGTGGCATGTATACTCCATGGAATACTACTCAGCCATTAAAAAAAAGGCCCTGGAATTTGATAGAAAGTGGGCGAATATGAAAGATTTTTTGTGGGACCAGCAGTTAGCGTAATGGCTATGTCGTTGGACTCCCATGTAGTCGACTGTGGTTCGAGTCCCAGACCCGGTGGCTTAAAACTCACGCCGGGCGCGTGTGCATGTGTGCCCAAGATCCCAAGAGGAGAATGGAGAAGGGATTGCGGCCTGGCCATCCCTCTTGGGGGGTGATTTCTTGCTTTCTGTCTCTATCTCTATCTGGCGAGCGCACGCGCCCTGTGGCAAAAACCTCTCCACAAAAAAAAAAAAAAATATTTTTTGCTGAGTAAAGCAAGGCAGGCTATGAGAGAGAGACATTGCATGTCTCCACGTAACATATACCGACTGCATTTTGTGGTAGAAATTGAAAAATTGGAGGGACATAAAAGCATTCAAAATTGTTAAGGGCACTACAGACGAAGTAAAAACAGTGTGGGAGGGGAAGAGCATAGGAAAGGAAATTTGGAGAAAAGATAGGTAAGACATTTGTGGTACACAGATATGGTTTATTATCTGTTGATGAGGACGTGTATAGTATTCTCAACTGGAGTTGACTGAGGTTTGTATCATGCTGGGTAAAATCTCTTTACAATCTAAATGATGTATAGTGATTAAATATAAATAATAAAAAATGTAAAAGTAAAAATTGCAAAAAAAATCAAGATAAATTTACATATATGAACATTAAATACTCTTAATTGTATTGTGTCTTTTTAAAATCTATCCACAATTTCTTTAAAGAATTATTTAGTTGTATTTATTATTATTATTTAAAAATTTTCTATAGGGCATGTGTGCTCACCAGAGAGAGGGAAAGTGAGGAAACAAGCCACCATGTCTGGGCCTCAAAGCAGAGTCAGCCATGCAGGAATCCAACACCCCAACCACCACACCACCTGCTGGCCCTCCCCCTTTTTTTAAACAGCCTGTGATGGATAACGAAGGGTTAATAAATGTTATACAGAACCACTAAAGAAAATGCATTCTAGGGACCAGCAGTTAGCGTAATGGCTATGTCGCTGGACTCCCATGTAGTCGACCGTGGTTCCCATCGCCGACCCGGTGGCTT
>NW_006159844.1:5291524-5293195 GCF_000334495.1 Tupaia belangeri chinensis | reverse complement strand
TATAGAAAAAAAATCTAAAAAAAAAAAAAAAAGAAAGAAAGAAAAAGAAAAAAAAAAGAAAATGCATTCTGCATACTTTAATCTAAGTATCTTTGTCCAAATAACATTTTGATAAACTAGTAAAAAAATACAAGAATACATGGGACTGGCAGGTGTCATGGTGGTTAGGGATGCTGGACTCCCACATGACCAACCATGGTTCAAGTTTCAGACCTGGTGACTTGCTTTCTCTCACTCTCTCTCTCTCTCTGTCCCTCTCTGGTTAAATTAATAGAATTAATTAATTTTTTAAAAATACAAGAATACATATATGTTGGGCCAGTTGTTAGCATAGTGCTTAAGGTGGCTGGATCTCACATGGCCAACAGGGTGATCTGAGTCCCAGATGCAGCAACTTATAAAACAGGATGGGGACATGTGTGTGCATGTCCAAAACCCCTATAGGAGAATGGAGGAAAGGGACTGCGGCATGGACATACTCCTTAGGGGATGCTTTATTGCTTTCTCTCTCTCCCCATCTGTCTCTTTTATTTTAGAAAGACTTGCTATAGGGCACCTGCACTCACTGGAGAGAGACAGACAGCGAGAAATCACCTAAAGTAAAAATTAAAAGAATACAGATATAATTTTGTTGTTTTTATTGCCAGAGGGCAGGTGTACTCACGAGAGGGTGGGGGTGGGGAAATTACACCCCACCTCACATCTCCCATGGGGCACAGTCATAACGCATTCCTCTTACCTCCATTTCTCCATCCTGTCAGGCTTTGGGGCACACACCATGCACATACCCTGTGCGTTCTTCAAGGGCTGGAGTTTGAACTGCAGATGTCCTTGCGGGACCTGGCTTCCCAAGCACAATGCTTAGCCACTGCACTTCAGGGCTAGCCATAAGAACACAGACAGTTTTTTAAATAAAAAAATATACTGGGAACAGCAAATGACATAATGGTTACATCACTGGACTCCCATGTGGCCAACTGCGGTTCAAATCCCAGACCTGGTGGCTTCAAACTCACTCCGGGCATATGTGCTTGCATGTCCCAAATCCCAGAGAAGACCAGAAGAGAAGGGATTGCAGCGTAGCCATTCTTCCAGAGGGTTATTTCTCATCTTCTTTCCCTCTGTCTCCAGTGAGCACTCATTCCCTATAGTAAAAAAACTCTTTCTAAAAAAAAATGTTTTTAAATAATATAAAATTACTGACTTTTAGAAAGATATACTCAGATGTGTTAATATGAAGCTATTTGGGTGAACACATGATGACATTTTTTTGTTTGTTGGTTTGGTTTTTTAAATTTTTAATTATTTTATTTTTTTTTTTGGAGAGGTTTTTGCTATAGGACGCATGCGCTCGCCAGACAGGCAGAGAAAGGCATAGAGACAGAAAGTGAGAAATCATCCCCCGGGGGGATGGTCATGCCTCAATCCCTTCTCTCCTCCATTCTCCTCTCGGGATCTTGGGCACACACGCACACACGCATGGCGTGAGTTCTAAGCCACCGGGTCCGGGACGTGAACCACGGTCGACTATGTGGGAGTCCAGCGACATAGCCATTACACTAACTGCTGGTTCCTTTTTTTTGTTTTTTGAGAGTTGTTTTTTTTTTTTGCTATAGGGTGTGTGCGCTCACCAGATAGACAGAGAGAGACAGAGAGACAGAAAGCGAGAAA
>NW_006159844.1:5285247-5291334 GCF_000334495.1 Tupaia belangeri chinensis | reverse complement strand
TCTTTTTTTTTTTTTTTTTTTTTCCAGCTTGTGCACTTGCCAGAGAGAGAGAAACGGAGATAGAGAGGAAAAGAGAAATCACTCCCTAGGGGCAATGACCACACCACAATCTCTTCTCTTGGGATTTTGGACATTCATAAGCATTTGCCCGATCTGGACTCATTTTTTAAGCCACCTGGTCTGGACTGGAACTGTGCTGTCAGCCAGTGGGATCCAGCCACCCTAACCTCTGCACCACCTGCTGATCCAATATCTCATCTTTCACGAAGAAACAAAATTGTACCATTTAGATTATAAATTGAACAACAAACCCCGTACTTAGCTCCTTTACTAGCCCCAAATCCAAGATGCAGGTTTATACCAACAACCAAATTATTACATTCAGGATCACCTTAAAGAGTCATTATGTAATGTTAAAGATTAAATACGTTCTGATGGTTTACCACATTTCCAAAATACAAGGAAAATTCTAAAATTAACAGCTAACATCATAGTGGCGAATTAGGGGTAGATACTTCTGTTGAAATCAGGAGTGATCGATCCCAGGATGACATCTATCTCTGTTAAGATTACATGCTACAAAATTAAGCTAATAAATTATGAGGAATTGGAAAGGAGATGTAATTTGCAGTTTAGATTGTTTATCTAAAAAATGAAAAATAACCTAATAATGCATTAGCCTTTATTGAGGCAGTTCCCCCATCTAATATCATTTAAAGTGTCATAAGTTTAACTTTTAAATTCAAGTCTCTACTTGTCTACAGGAAGCATTTAAAATTTGTTTAGCAGCAAAACCTGTCCTAAACTGATGTGAAGCCATTTGTACTCTGTTTATCTCACTTTATCTCTGCAGAAATGTTAATGTGTTTAATTATAGGGCGCTGTCCTAGACTGCAGTGCGAGAGTCATGTCTTATGTGGTTTAGGCACAATATGACTTTGCTAAAATGTATTACATTTGGCCCAGCCCCAGTGGCATGGACTGCTAACAGTGTGCTACACAGGTTGGGACTGCATGGGGGCCCATGTTCTTTTCCTAGTCCAACCCACAGGTGGGGCATGGTGGCATGTGTGAACCCAGAACCTTCCCAAGTGAGTCAGCCTCACAGAAGATTGTGTTTTACAGTATGTTGTGCACCACTGTCTGGCCCCAGAATGTTTTTGAAACTTGGAATTTCCCAGAAACAGACCTTAGCATATATTAGAATCTAATAAGTGGTACCCATTTCATTCCCTCTGCCTTTCTGATTTTTACCATGTAGAGGGAGACAGTTTAGACTCTGGCCAGCAATATCCCACCTATAGAGTGCTTTGCAGTTTCTTGTCAGGGCCTTCTCTGATTCAGAAAAGTTTGTTGGGTCTGAACGAACCTCATACAACCTGGAAATGCAGGATAAATAATGCCAACTAAAGCCTCCTGTGGGGGCATTTCTGGGTTGTGCTTTAGGTAGCCCTAGAACTTTGGAAACACATGCAAAATGCAGTGTATGTCTTAATTTCATGAGAGACCATACCTTTCATCAGATATTCAAAGGTGTCTGTTTTCCAAGAAAGGAGAACCTCGGGACAAAGGAAACAGTACAAGGAAGACAATAGAACGTTAGCAATAGTTACTGTCTGGTGGAATTGGTTTCATTTTTTTCTTTATATGCTCTGTATTTTCTATTTTTTTAACAGGAAATATATATGAAGAAATAAAAAACACCCTAAATATACAGCAAAGAGAAATTAAGAAATTACAGTTCAATCAACTATTTTGCTGCCATTAAAAGTTAGCCAGTAGGGTGCATGGTGGTTGTAGTGCTGGACTCCCACAGTGCTGACCGCCGTTTGAGTCCCAGACTTGGCAGCTTGAAACTCACACCAGGCACATGTGTATGCACAAAATCTGGAGAGGAGAATGGAGGAGAAGAGATTGTGATGTAGCCATCCTCCCTGGGCAGTGTGGGATGGGTGGGGAGACTTCTCACTTTCTCTCTGTGTCTCTGGCGAGCACATGCGCCTTATAGCAAAAATCTCTCTTTAAAAAAATATTTCAGGGCCAATCCCATGGTACAGTGGTTAAGGGAACCAGATCTCACATGGCTGACCACAGTTCAAATCCCAGCCCCAGCAGCTTGGAAAACATACCAGGAATGTGTGCACAGGCTCCCACATTTCTGATAGGATAGAGATATGATAAGAAAGAATTGTGGCATGACCATGCTCCATTGAGAAATACTTTCTCTAGTGAGTACATGTGATTAAAAAAAAAAAAAAGCTTTAAAGGAATTTATAATGACATTGAAAAATGCTCATGACATAATTGGGGGAAAGAAACCACAACTTAAAGTCGTTTACAAAGTCTATGATCTCAACAATGTAAACAATTACATGAGTTCCAGGAAAAAACTGGAACTAACTGTTTATAGGAAATTTACGGAATCCCTGACATTTCCTGGTGCCCGGTCTCATTCTGTTCATCTAATATGTGTGTGACTAACCTCAGATTTGACCGCCTTTACCTCCAGCTGTAAGAACCTGGCCTCGCCTTATCTAGAGATGAAAGGTGAGACCACCACCATGTGCTGGTGCTTAGCTCTGACTCAAGAAGAGACTCCCAGGTGACAAAGAACATTATTTGCCCTCTGACCCTTCTACGCAAGAAGAAAATCACTGAGCTCAGTGTGGTTTTAAATTCTCTGTAATACCACTTTTCTATGCCCACATCCCAGGAGGGTAAACAGTGAAGACCTCTAAACTGAGATGTGTTAGATTAGCAGTACTTAGCCAGAGTTTCGCCTCAGAAGCACAGGGGATCTTTTTCAAAGTGTAGCAGCCAGGTTTCCACCTGGTCTAGCAAACCGGATCTCCCAAGGTGCTGCTCTGGGCATGTGTATTTCAAGGGTGTCCCCCTGTTAGAGAGGTTTTTGCTGCTGGTTGGAAAGCACTAAGTGTCAACTGCAGGTGACATGATCACAGTCAAGTATACTGGGGGCTCATCCCACCTCTACTGTTTTGGTGAGTGGGCACCAGTGTGCTGAGAAGTCAAACAGGTTCTCAGAAAATGACCCTGTGCATTAATCCATGTCATCTGTGCCTTTGCTGACCTCACGCTTGACTCTTGCAGCCAGTGAAGGGGTGAAAAATGCAAATATCAGGAGCCAGCAGGTAGTGTGGTGGTTAATTGCTAAACTCCCATGTGACTGACTGTGGTTCGAGCCCTGGACTCGGGGGCTTGAAAATCCTGCCAGGCATGTGTGTGTGCTCAAAATCCCGAGAGGAGAGTGGAAGAGAAGGGATTAAGGCATGGCCATCCCACTGGGAAGATGATTTCTCAGTTTCCTTCTCTCTACCTCTCTGACTTTGGAAAATGCACTTACTCTATGGCAAAAAACTTAAAAAAGAGAGAGAGAGAAAGAAGAAAGAAAAAGAGAGAAGAAAGAAAGAAAATTTCTAATAATGAACCCCTCTCAGCAACCTAGCTGTATAGCAAATTCATCTCATCCTGGGGTGCCCCTTTCAAGAGTTTGGGGCAGATTCCGCAGGCCTTTCTGCAGAACGCTCTCAATAAGAGACCTCTCCCAGAACCAAAGGGACATGTAGGGAATACAGGAAACAGTGCATTTACCAGAAGGGGATGCACCACTGTTCCCTTGGCAAGTGGCATTGCATAAACCTCAGCGAAGCTATTGATGCCCTTTTTGAGCAGTTATCACAAAAGATTGTTTGGATTAGAGGCATCCTTACACAAAAATCATCTGACATTATTACAGGTGGTGACCTGTAAACCTCAGTCAATCCAGTTGTTCAGATTTTACCCCCTCATTCTGGGGACAAGAATGAGGATGAAAGGAGAAGCAGAAGAACAGGAAAGATCTGGTTTCCCTGTGCAGAGGAGGGATGATCTGGGGGGAGCCCCAGCTAACAGCCTCAGAGAGCCCAGCCTAGCTGGGGTTTTCCAGGGATAGAGGCCATGAGCAGCAAGCACCTTGGTTATCGGCCACATCTGGCTGTCTAGTCGATAACCACCACTAGAGTCATGTTTGCCTGGTGCAGTATCCCTGGGCCTACACGGGGCTGCCTCCAGGGGCCTGGCTGGTGCTTACACAAGTCCTCATGAAGAGAGATGGCAAAAGGGCTTCCGTGAAGATGGCCATACTGGCATGTCTTAAGAGGTCAAGCTCTAAGTTCTGGGAGGATACAGAGTGGGCAAAATCATGCCCTGCGTAAAAGTAGCCCACTGATCCCCATAGAATGGCTGTACAGACCCACCCAGGGTGACCTGAAGAAGGCTGCTTGTTTCTCTGTTTCTCTATCTAGCAGCCACACAAGAAAATGTGCTTCCAGAGGGAAACCAGGGAAGAATACGTTGCAGGGGTTGTGTTATTGCATCATCCCCTGTCAATTTAGGAAAATCTTTTCATTTTTCTTCCTAATCAGCAAATATTTTTAGCCCCTCCTATAATTCAGACTGCTCTGAGACCCAAAATGATGAACAAAGCAACAAGGTCTAGGTCTTTCCAGAGGCTAAGAGTTTAGGCCCTAGGACCCGCAGGTGATATAGTGGTTAAAGCATTGGACTCCCACATTGCCTACTACTGTTTGAGTCCCAGACCCAGCAGCTTGAAAATCATGCCAGGTACATGTGTATGGGTATCCAAAATCCTGAGAGGAGTATGGAGAAGGGATTACAGCGTGGCCATCTCCCCTGGCCGGGGGGGGGGGGGGCGCCTTTATTTCTCGCTCTCCTCTGTCTCTGTCTCTCTCTCCATCTTGTGCATGCTCTCTGGGAGTGGTGGGGGGAACTTAGGGCCTTCCTTCTCTTGTGAGTATTTCTTCTAGGTGAGCTGTCATTGAGGTATCTGTGGCAGCGCTGCACCCTGTCTACATCCAGCAAGGCAGGAGTTTGCCCCTTTGTAGAAGACTAAGGCACGCACTCACACCCCAGCGACCAACACTGACCTGCTCATGATTGAGGATGCCACTAACTACTCGAATCTGTAATCGGCCCTTTCCTGCCACAAACTGTGTGGACATTCCTTCTGGGGTATTTCATTTTCTTTTTCCCTCTCCTTTTGTCTTTCTCTGTCACATGTACTTAAAAAAAACACAAGGTCATTGTAAAACAGGGTATTATGCAGTTCTTCTAAAGCAAGAAAGGTTGCAGGTGTGTCACAGCTGATTCCTAATGTCTGAAAAACCCTGGTTCTAGGCCTCTTTACACAAAGTGCGGGGAGCTGAGGGCTTTGGAGAGAGGGACTTTCCCTCTCTCCAAAGGGGAGCCAGGCCCCTGGAGGCAGCCCAGTGGGGCCCCAGGGACACTGCACCAGGCAAACATGACCCCAGTGGTAGTTATCAACTAGACAGCCAGATCAGGCCAATCACCAATGGGCTTGCTGCTCATGGAGGGGTAAGCACTCATGTGAACCCTGTCTGGGCACCTGCATATCAGACAACACATCAAGATTGTGCTGAAAGCCATAGCCCACGGCTCCCAGTGGCTGCACACCCAGCCTTGCATTTGCTCCTTTTCCCTCCGCTCTCCTCTTGGATTTTGGGCACACACGCCCATCACGATTTTCAAGTCCCTGGGTCCAGGGCTCGAACCACGGTCAGCCATGTGGGAGTCCAGCACCTTAACCACCATACCACCAGCTGGCTGCCAGTGTTTGTATTTTTTACCCTTCCACCTCTAGCTTTTCAACAGTCAAATAGCCTGGCTGAATTCTCAGCCCACAGCTGAGTAATTTATAGCCAGCCTCGATTTTCTGTTCTGTAAAATGGGCATAACCATAGGCTTCATCTTAGAGGGATGCTTAAAGGGATGAGAATAAAATGACATAATGTTTTAAAGGTGTTGAAAACAACGCTAGATACATTCTAGCTTTTCCAGAATGGTTCAACATGCTTTCAAGTTCTACAGCATTCTGACTTCTAAAATGTGATCTTTTGAGAACATGGCCAACCAGGTAGTGGGGGTAGCAAGGTAGAAACCAGCCTGAACTTAAAAAGTCTCCTCCCCAGCCAGGCTCTGAGCAGAGTGACCCTAGTGACCTGCACAAGGCTGGCCTTTCAACAGGGAGCCAGTATCTCACTTCTGCCCAGG
>NW_006159844.1:5277156-5285216 GCF_000334495.1 Tupaia belangeri chinensis | reverse complement strand
AGGCTTCTTCTCGGGCCCTCCATCATGCACTCACTCGTAATACCCACAGACCACAGCTTTCCCCATGAGGGCCCCTGGATTTCAGGGCAAGTCCTGCCTTGGCTGGAGCCTTTTTCTCCTGGAGGACCACACAAGATGACATCAAAAAGAAAGCCATTTCTGACCCTCCCATAAACAAAGACAGTCTCTTGGGGCTCTGAGGGGCAGCAGGGCTACCTCCTTCCCATCCTGGAGCCTGCAAAGTCCTCAAGAGCCTTGGAGGTCCTGGTTCCGCTGAACTCCAACACAGAACTGCAAGGCCACTGACCTGCCCCAGGGTCGCAGGGCTAGGGGTAGAACAGATAGAGGGAGGCCGGAGGCCACCTCCCCCAGGGGTGTTGAAACAAGGCAGTTGGGGAGGGATGGCAGAGCTGGAGACATGGAGTGGGCCAGAGGAGAGAGGGGAAGAGCCTGGGAAATGAAGCTCCTCCCTATGCTGGAAGATCCTCTGTTCAGCCTCTGGCCATGGCTGTGGCTGGGAGTGGATCAGAAAGTCCTTGCCCTTCCACCTGATCTTTGTGTGTGGAGAGGGTGTGACCTTCTGAAGCTGTACTGGTGCGGGTGGGATTTCACAAGTTCCCAGTGGCTTTTGTCACCTATGGAAAACCGTGGGTCAGTACCAAGCCAGCCTGCTTATCAGGTGCTGGGAGCTGGAGGACTGCCGGCCCGGGTGGGGACACCCTATCGTATGTGGCTTCCTTCCTTCTTTCCTTCCTCCCTCTGCAGAGCCCCACAGGGGTGGAGAGGCCTTCCTGGGCTGTACCCGGGCTGCCAGCCAAGTGTCCAAAGGATATTCCGGCTGGCACCAGAGCCCTCTTATCTTCCTGGGGCACAGAAACCATGAGGCCCCTGTGCTGGGGACTGGCTGGGTGGAAAACACCTGCACTTCAGCACCTCGTAACAGCCTGCCCCTGCCGGCCTTCCTGGGAGAAAGTGAGGGAAAACATTGGTGAGGGCATTTTCTCTAATATCTTGCTTTTCAGTGTGTCCTCCCACTAGGGGGCCCTCGCTGGGGCACCCTTCCCAATCAAGGATTGGAGGAGACTCTGTGAACCTGCCCAGCGCTCAGCAGTTCCCAGGGATGCTCTCCCAGGTCCTGGCCCACAAAGTGCCACATTCACCAAACTGGCTGAACTCTAGAGCGAATACCTCTGAGCTGAGCTGGCACGGTGACAGAAAATCTACAAACCTGATGGGCCTATGTGGTGCCGCTTCATTTCTTTAAACCAACATGGCCTGATCTTTTCACCATCTCAGCCTGTTTTGCAGGGTTGTTGGGCCTTCTTGTTATACAGGAAGTATTTCTGTCTTCCCTTACTTCCTAATTGCCTCCCCATCCTTGCCCAACTCACACACCCACGAAGCCCACGGTCAGGCCAGTTCCAGAGATGCAAGAACAGAGTGAAAGGTCAAAGGCTGGATCTCTGTTCCCCTCCCTTTAAAGCCGTTCAGCAGCCCTGGACCACCCAACCTCAAACGCTGGGGGGGCTCGAGAGCTCCCCAGGTAGTCACAACCAGAGAAGCACAATGCTAGTGCCCTCTTCCCATGTGCACCCTTAATTGCAAGAGGGCTGTGGAAATTTTCCATGTCCCTCGGCAGCCTGGCTGGATCCTTGGGTCACCCTCCTGCTGCTGACAGAGGCCGGCTGGGCCAGTTTTCCTACAGGTCAGCAAGGGCGGCGAGGAAGCGCCTGGGCCTGTCCAGGGCCCTGGTTTCCCCTCTGCTGTGCGGAAGGATGGGGAAGGGCTGCCAGGCCTCAGCTCTCCCTCAGCCCAGAGCCTCCAGCCAAGCTTCTGGCTCTGTCCAGGCCTGTTTCTTCTGGGCTCTTGCTCTCCTAGGTCCTGCGGCTTTCCCTCTCCAGCTCCCAGCTCTCCCAAAAATCCCCTCCAGGAAATTTGTTTGTTGCCACAAAATAATGCAAATCTGTTCCTGGGGCTGTCCAGGCAACATGCCCAGAGAGGGTGAGAGAGGGTAAGGCAGGCCCTGTGCCCCTCAGTGCCCCCTCTCCAGCCACCCTGAGGAGCCAAAGAAGCTGCACTGACATTGGTGCTGTGTTGGGTGCAGAAACGAGGCCCAGGCTTTGTGTTTAAGGGGCCCGAGCTCAACCCTGGGAAAGGTCACATAAACCTCTCAGATGTGCCAACATCTTTTCTTCCTATTTAATATCTAAAATGATTTGTACCACATTTATTAAAGTTTATGTTTAGACTTTGTTTTTCTCTGTTTATCTCATCTGTGCCCCTTACCCTATTTGAAGCAGAAAGGAAAGTCACTCCCCAGCACGGTGGGGAACGTAGGAACACACAAGTTGGCAAGTCCAGCTCAGTGACCATCCACAGGCTGGGGCCTGGCCATACTCACAGCAGCATGAGACCCTTGAATGAGGAGCTTGTGACCAGAGAAAGATCAAAGGTCAGCTGTGGGCTAGCAGGTGGCATGGAGGTTAGCAGCTGGATCTCACATGGCCATCTTCATGGTTCGAGCCCCAGAGACAGCTTGAAAATCACATTGGGTGCGTGTCCATGCATGCCCAAAATCCCAAGAAGAGAATGGAGGTGGCCATTCTTCCGGGGGAGGGAGGGTATGATTTCTCACTTTCCCTCTCTCTCTATCTCTGTCTCTCTAAGGCAAGTGCACATGCCCTATAGCAAAAAAAAAAAAGACAAACAACAACCAAAAAACGTTTGCCCTTCCAGCTGCACCCCGTGTGCCCTCTGCCACACAGCAGGGGATGGACACATGCCTGGCAGGTACTCCCACCCCCCACTTGGCCATCTCCAGAGGAAAGTGGGGGTGGGCTGGGACCAGCAGGTGGCATGGTGGTTAAGGCGCTGGACACTCCCACATGGCCAACGACAGTTTGAGTCCTGGGCCTGGTGGCTTGATTTCCCATTTTCCTTCTCTCTGTGTCTCTGTCTATGGTTAAATTAAAAAATAAAAAAATGAATGAATAAATAAAATTAATTCTTTAAAAAAAAAAAAAGAAAGAAAGTGGGGGTGGGCTGAGAGTCTGTCGAGAATGTGATTTGCTCTCCAGTTCTTTTCCTGCCTTGCCGTCCCAGCCTGTCCTGAGCAGGCCACAATGACTCAGGAGAAGGATGGAACGCTAGGAGCTCCTGCTCCTAATTACGGACAGGTGGGAGGACCCGTACTGACCAGCCACTGTGCCAGGCCTCAGAGAGGTGTCTCAAATACCACCTCCTTGACACTGTCAATAACAATTTTCTGAGGCAGCTGTTCTCCTGCCTGCAAGATGGGGTTCTGAGGTTCAGAGAGATTCGTGACTTGCTCAAGGCCACCCAGCCGGTAGGTGATGATTCAAAACCAGGCCTGTTTGAAGTTCATTGACCACAGAGTCTTGTCCTGCTTCACAGGACTTCGTGTGAAATCCAACACAGTTAACCCACATTCTCACCCCGCTCCAAACTCCAGGTGTCAGAGCTTCTTTGAAGTCATAAACGGGAGGAGGCCTCAGAAACACCTGAGTATTTGCATCTAGCTCAGCTCTCTGGCCTGGCCTGGGACTGACTGGTGGGGACAGATCGTGACAAAAAATAAGAAAGCAGGAAAACCTTTCCCCTTTCTACACATTGAGCCCTCCAGATTAGGACACAGACCCCACGGGGCACATGGCCTAATGAGAGGCAAGCCAAAGTAACCCGGTCCATGATCGAAAAGCACAGCTGCCTCTCTGGATGTTGTCCTCCAGCTACATTTATTCACCGGGGTTAGCTCAATGGGTCACACCAGCCGGAAGCTAGGAGGGGGATTCGGCTCCAGGGCTGGACCTGTGCCCACTCAGGAGGAACAGCCCCTCCAAACCCCTTCACATGCCAACATCTGGGGGATGAAAGGCCACACACAGGCCGGAGCCAGGACTGGGGCTAGGTGGGAAATACAACTATGGGGTCCATCTCTGCCTCCTACAAAGGACACAGCTATCTTAGTTTAACAAGTTTTTTTTTTTTTTTTTAAGAATTATTTTATTTAATTCCATTTATTATTATCATTATTTTTTAAAATTTGGTCAGAAAGAGACAGACAGAGAGAGAGAAAGGGAAAAAGAGAAAGCAAGCTGCCAGGTTTGAGACTTGAACTGCAATTGGCCACGTGGGAATCCAGTGGCTTTAACCACCATGCCACCTGCCAGCCCCATAGTTCAACAGGTTCTAACTCTGGCCTTGTTCTCCCCAGCCCCTCGGCTAGGGCCTTGGGATGGCCCCACAGACAGGGTACCCCCTTCCCACCCCCAGGCCAAAGTTCAGGATCTAGGAGACAACAAGCTGCAAATAGTCATTGAACTGCAAATAGAAGCTCCATTGAGGCCCACCTGCTGGCACAGTGGTAACTCACCTCTCAAGCAATGCTGGATGTCAGTCGGCATTCAATCGCCCAGTTGACCTGTGCACGCTGGACACGTGAGCGTGCCTGAGATCCTGGCTGGCTGCAAGGGCAGGGGAGATCATGGCACGAGACCCTGTTGAGGGGGCATTTTTCTCTCTCAAGAAATAAACTTCAGAGGACCAGCAGCTGGCATAATGGCTATGTCATTGGACTCCCATGTACTCGACTGCGATTCAAGTCCCAGACCCGGTGGCTTACACTCATGCCAGGTGCGTGTATGTGCGTGCCCAAGATCCTGAGAGGAGAATGGAGGAGAAGGGATTGCTGCATGGCCATCCCCCCGGGGGATGATTTCTCACTTTCTGTCTTTCTGTCTCTCTGTCTCTTTCTGTCTTTCTGGCAAGCGCACGTGCCCTATAGCAAAAACCTCTCAAAAAAAAAAAAAGAAATAGACTTCAGAAAACAAGCTTGTGCAGTGAGCCCATCCGCTCTGAAACAAACACCGGCTGCCTCTGCTCTGCCAGCCTCTGACCCTGGAGAAGCAAGCTGGTTGAGAGCAATATTCTTGGCCTTTCGGGGTCCCCTCTGGGCCTCCTGCATCTCATTCCCACCATCCTCACCACCCAGAGTGCCCACCCTTCCCTGCCGCATCTGCAGCCTCACGGCTGGGGGCAGGCAGAGGATTTGTACCTACCTATCTTAGGTGCTTAGTGCAGTGAGCACTCTCTCTGTTGCCTGGTGGCTTCAAGTCTTTTGTCCAAAATACTCATCTTTGTTCACTGACAATACCACCATAAGCTGTGGGAACTGAAAGGCCAAGGACTTACATGTAGGCAAACATGTTTCAGTCTTGGACTAGACCCTAGGCTCCCGCAGATTCGATTTGCTTTGTTCATGCTGTTTTTCTGGTGGGAAACATACTAATGGGGGGGGGGGGGCCCCGTAGTGCAGCCTCTGCTTCGGCCACTACAGCAGAGATGGAGCAGGCGGAGTGCCAGAGAGAAGACCCTTAAGACTTTGTGACAGGATGCGGGAAGGGGACTGAGTCTAGCCGGAAGAAAAGCCCTGGAGTCTCCAGAGCTGTCACATCCCTCAACTGGCCACCAGTTCCTGGCTTCCCTGGTGGTTCTAGTCCACGTGGCCCAACATCCAGGGCTCTGGGTCTACTGCAGCCTGCATCAGAAGCACCTGGGTGCTTACTACGATTACACATTCCTGGGTCCCACCCTACATGTTCTGATCTCAGGAGAGAGAAAAGACAGACCCTTCGGGCTAACAGATGCCTCAGCCCCCAGGGAACTATTACCCTTGTGCCCTCAGGCCAGAGCCAGACTAGGGGCAGCTCTGCAGAGTGCCTGTTTCTCTTCCCTGGATGCTCCTTCGCCCCGTTTGCGTGTTCACGGCCAGAACTGGCAGCAGCAGCAGCGTTTCTCAGTACCCTTGCCCTCCCCTGTAATCCTGGCTGGACCTTGCCCTGTGGGACTCGGGCCAGGTTGACAGTGAGGCCAAAACCCTGAGGGAGTCACAGAAGCAGCTTTGGTGGGGAGGACCAGATGTGGAGGAGAAGGTGCCACAGAGTGTCCATCCTCCTCTTGGGTGCTGCTGGCCCCTAGCCTAGGCTGACACCCACCCTCAGGTGCCCACTAACATCCCATTCCAGTGCACCCACTTCCCCCAGTTCCTAGGTCTGCCTCTGTTCCCTCCCCAGCATGTCTGGGCCAGGTAGGCCTCCCAGCTTGTCAGGCTGCAAATTTGGATTCATTGTTTGAAACCAACCTCAGCTTCCTTATCTTTTCCCTGAAATTTTTCCTGCCATCCTGAGACAGAATTGATTCCTCCTTCCTTCCTGTACTGCTTGAGAGCCACCACAGCCTCATGTCCATTGGTGGGCACGGCCCTCAGGTCTGGCACGAGCCTCAGGTCCGGCATAGCCCTCATGTCCCTTGGTGGTCATGGCCCCCAGTCCTGCACAGCCCTCAGGTCCAGCACGGCCCTCACGTCCACTGGCGGGCACAGCCCTCAGGTCCAGCACGGCCCTCACGTCCACTGGTGGGCAGAGCCCTCAGGTCCAGCACGGCCCTCACGTCCACTGGTGGGCAGAGCCCTCAGGTCCAGCACGGCCCTCACGTAGGGCACGACTTGAGCATGCAAAATCCCCTGCAGGCCTCTCCTGTGAGTGGCTGCAGCTCTGAGTAGGTGTGCAGGGAAGCTGGCTCTTATTTTAGCTCTGTGGTCTGGAGGTAGTTCAGGGCCTGTCTTTCCTGTGACACAGAGTGAGGTGGGTTTTCTATTTTCTTATTTCAGAAGTGAGTGGAGTCAGAGGAGCTGAGTCACACCCTGAGCATGTAAAGTAGGCCCATTACTAGATACTCCGGCATGCAATTCCTCCCCCCTGCTGATGGCGATTAGTTCACTACTTCATCTGTTTGTTTTCCTATCTTTTGTCCTGTCTTGTCTACTAGAATGTAAATTCGAGAGAAAGGGAATGTCGCTTCCCTCCTGGGTCTCAGAGATGATGCAGATGTATTCATAAATGTTTGCTGACCGAGTAAGCCGAATGAATAGGGCTTCAAGATTTGTTTTTTGTAAATCTAAAATCCTTGTGACCTGTGTAAGGACAGGTGTGAAATGAAATAATTGGCCCTGCCTCCACAAATTCATGTGACAGGTAATTTACCCTCATAATCTGTTTTGTCAGATCAAATGCAGGCACCACGCTGCCTCCTGGCCTCCACTTCCACAGGCTCACGCCCCATTCCAATTCTATGTACCTCAAGCCACTCAGGCTAAAATCTGATTGGTTCTGTGAGGTGACCCTGCCACAGTGGCAGAAGTTAGTACACAGGCAGGAAATGGTGTGGTAGCAAACAGCCTGGGACTTAGGCAGGAGGCCTGGCCTTTCTCAGCAGGGAGGCAGCGCACTTTGCAGACCTGCGGATCACCTCTGGGCCTGAGAACTCACTCCCTGAGCGGATGCATTGCTGCTCCAGGTCAGACGCGGTGTCCTGAAAGCATCACTTGTGTCCTCCAACTTGAGACCCGCTCTCTGGGAAAAGACCCCAGGCCAGCAGCCAGCCATGCCTGGGGTTCCTCTCTGATGAGTTGCCTGTCCTGCCACCAGGCTGGCAGGCACCAAGTGCTGGCCTGCACAGGGCTTAGGTGTGATTTGAGAAATGGTGACCAATGGTCCAGATAGACATGCCAGCCGGCAGGTCAGCCCCCACTCACACCTCAGCCCACACCTGCACACCTGCACAACCGTACACAGTGCGCGATCCCCGGAAAGTCCCCAAGATTTGCAGGGGAAAAAAAGGAAAGGCTAGCACAGCACACTCCCTTCTCCAGGGCCTTCCCAGGGCATTCCCTTTTTCATGCTTCACCATAACCCGGCTGGGCGACCCTTGGGCACCTCGCCCCCACCTTAGCAGTACCCCGGGTTCTGGTGCGAGCTGGCTTCTCCGCGTTCTAGGAGTCTGTCTCTAGCTGCAGCTGCCAGGGACCCGGCCGGCCCAGGCTCCTCCCCCTGCTCCCCGCCCCTTGTCCCCACACCTCCGCGCAGCTCTGCAGCACTGTAGGCGGCAGGAGCTGGGAAACCCCCATGGCCTTGGCCTGGGTGGCCACTGGCTGAGCCCTGCACCCCGCCCGCGCCGGCTCGGGGCAGGCACGCGCCCTGTCC
>NW_006159844.1:5268278-5276045 GCF_000334495.1 Tupaia belangeri chinensis | reverse complement strand
GCCGTGGTTGCCCACTGGCTGAGCAGTGCACCCCGCCCGCGCCGGCTCGGGGCAGGGCCGCGTGCTAGCCAGGGGCTCTGCCTTCCTCCTCGGGAAGGCGAGCCTCCCAGCTTCTCTTCACTGGCAGAAGAGCAGAAAGAAGAAAGAGGACAGAGCCAAGGTGCCCTGCAGGGACCTCGGGCCTGACCCAGAGTCACCCCCCTCGGTCCTTCAGCTCTTGCCTTCAGCCAGCCCAGTGCTTGGTCATGTCCAGCCAGTGGCTGCCCTTGCTGGCCTGGGATTTCGGTAGCAGGGCCTCAGCTGTCCCAGATACATTTCAAGTGGTTTTGCTTTTGAGGAACCTGCCTGCCCAGGACTTCAAAAAGGGCCTCGGCTGACCTCTGCATGTCACAAGGCCTCCCTTGGCCACAGCCCATTCTCCGCACACCCCTTGGCTCCTGCCCACTGACTGCTGGTCCTGGGCTCCAGCGGCCAACGGGAGCTGGGCAGGGGTTGCAGATGTGTCTCCCAGGCCCCTGCAGTGATTCCAGGCTCCACAGAAACTAGAAGGTGGAGAGAGGTGGGTGTTGCTCACCCATAAGCTCTGAAGACCCCCAAAGCCCACTGTCACCTCATATGTCCCCAAAGAACCCTGTCCTACAAAGAGAAATATTGGCTCAGTTTGAGACTTCAATCACTGCAGAAAGGAACAGAAGTGAACTTGTCTTATCTTTGGGGCAGTTGGGGGGCTACCACCATCCTCTTTCTTCTCTGAGGTCTCACAACTCACCCCAACTCCAGCCTGAAAGTAATGGTTCATTGGAGGGTCTGAAGTTTTGGGTGCTCCTGACCCTGTGAACCCTTTTAACCTCAACAGGATGTGGTTTTCTGCTTTCATCACCGTTACTTCCCCCAACCCAGCACAGTGCACGGCACATAGTAGGTACTCAGTAAACATTGGTTGACTGAATAAAGTGCCAGTGTGTTTTCGAGCCCAGGGCCTAACCCTATTTTGCCTGCCAAGGACAGGCTTAGAGCATTTGATCACTTAAGAGAGTCTTTTGAAAAAGGCTGCTTGGTTCCAGAGACGGTCTGCTTACGGCTGAGCTGCTTCAGATGAGGGATTTGCCCTGCCCTTTTCTTACAGAGGTGCAGCATTATCAAGGAGCAACCAGGGGCCCAGGGGCATCAGACACCAACCACGTGATGCTGAAATGGGCTGCTGATCACGGTGTTCCTGCTTGGGCTGCTGATCATGGTGTTCCTTCTGAACAAGTCCCCTCTGCCTGGCACCGTCCTTGCAGACAAGGATCAGAAGCTTCTGTTCTGTGGACCTGTGGCCTCTTTCCCAGCATGCCTTTCTGTGTGTGTGAACGGGAGATGCAGCCACTTCCTTTAGGGTTTGTCTTACCTCTCCCTTAGGGCCAATTCAGCTTGAACTCTGGCATTTGAGACAAAGCTGGAGAAAGCAAGGGAGCGCTGACCTAGAATCTTCTGCTCTAGTGCTTTTTCAGGTGCTCCGAATGTAGAATAACGGGGTGGTCTCAGGTGGCTGAGGAGTTACCCGCCGGATACCCAGAAACACACTACCAGATATGGGAATGTGTCCGGAAGAATGTTCTGCCAGGGCTTGCCTGCTTGGGTGACATCTTGAGAACTGGAAGGAAAGTCACAAGGACTCCCATCAGCAGCCCCTAAGAGGGAACAGACGCTCACTCTGGAAAAAGGGTCAGAACTGGAAGAGATGAAGGTGTTGTGCCTTGGCATTGTCCTGGGTAGTGGGGAGACGTGTCGTGTTGGAGACCACCCTGTGTGACGAGAGCCTTCAATGCGTGCCCCACTCTGTGTCTCTGAGTCTGCGGCAGAGACATGCAGCCCGAGACCTGGATCCTCTCCTGAGAATGAGTCTCAACACACACACACCCCTCCCCCCTCGGGAGACAGATGGTAGAACCACAACACAGAAAGGAAAGTTTTTTCTGGGCCCAGCGGTGGTGGTACAGGTGGTAGGGTGCCTCTGAGCAGTGCCGGAGCCTTATGGAGGCTGGGTTTGGAACCTGGACCAACCTAAACACGGAGGGCACTGTGGCCTGTGCTGGTAATCCTGGCTAACTGGGAGGAGGCAGGGCGGGAGGATCACGGCAGGGCAAGACCCTGTCTCATCAAAAAAAGAAAAAGAAATTCCGTTGGAGACCTTCCTCCCAGGCTCAACTTCCCTGTCACTGCCAAAGGGACCAGTTAATCCCCAACCAACCCAGACAGCCACCACATCCTTCCAGTTTGTTTGACTCAAAGACACTGTCCCTTGAGCCTCCAAATGGTGACCCTGACATCAGTCCCTTTTCCTCTAATCTTTCTTCAGTCATTGGTGAGATAAGTCTTTAAAGCCCAAGTTGTGTCGCATCATGCTCTGCGCGAAACCCCAGTGGTTACTGCACTGCCCTGGGGAGCGAAATCTCAATCCTCAGTCTCATGTTCCAAGCCTGTCCCGTGTGTCCCAGGCTGTCCGCTCTTATCACCATCTCAGCCTACACTGGAGAACATATCCTGCGAATGTACGGCCTGCCCATCCACTCACCTATTCGTTTGTAGGTACCATGAGCCAAGGCTGACGGAGCTGAAAATCCTATTTCTGCAGATGAAGGGTCAGGGACAGGGAGCGAGGAGGTGGTGACCCATACACCCATGGACACATGCTGACATAGGTGGTGTCCTTTGCCCTGTAACATTTTTGTCTAATGAATTAATTTTATTATATTGCTGTGCTTACACAAAGATGTATCCAAAAACTATTTTCAAAAGCTAAATTATTTTTTACTACTTTTCCTTTCTCTTTTTTAAAAAAGTATTATTTATTATTATTATTTTTTAATTTGACCAGAGATATAGCTGGAGAGGGGATTGGGGGGTGAGAAAGCAAGCTGCCAAGTCTGGGACCAAACCACAGTTGGGCATGTGGGAGTCCAGCACCTTAACCACCTTTCCATCTGCTGACCCCCTTTTTATTTTTAAAATTTACTTCAGGGCACATGCACTTACCAGAGAGCGAGGGAAAATGAGAAAGCATCTCCCAGGAGGAATGACCATGTCAAAATGCTTTCCCCCCTCATTCTCTTCTTGGGATTTTGGGCACACAGGTACATGTACCCAGCATGTTTTTCAAGCCTCTGGGTCCTTGGCTTGAACCATGCAGTTGGGTGTGTGGGACCCAGTCACCTTAACCACCATACCACTGGCTGGCCCCCAAAATTACTTATTTTGCTAGAGAAAATAAATAAATAAATAAGTATTTATATTGGTTATCCCAGTATTTAAAAATAACAAAAGAGGGACCAGCAGATGGCATAATGGTTATGTCACTGGACCCCCCCACATAAGTGATCACCGTTTAAGTCCCAGACTCAGAGGCTTAAACGCATGCCAGGTATGTGTGTGTGCATGCCCAAGATTTCGAGAAGACAATGAAGGAGAAGAGATTGCGGTGTGGCCATACCCCCTTGGGGGGTGTTTTCTTGCTTTCTGTCTGTCTTTCTTTGTCTTTCTATAGCAAAAGCCACTTTTAGAAAGAAAATAACAAAAGAAAAATATTCTTGCTACACTATAGTCACTTTCTCAGCCATATCAGACTCCACATATCATGCCACTGGTATTTTTCTGGAAATTACATTACTTTTCAACATAGATTTATTATTTTTAATTGTTCATACATTGCCTGCAACCCTCTTAAAAGTTAAATTTTAAAGATAATAAATATGACATTTTGACATTTTTTGAAAATTTATTTCTTCCATGTGCATGTGTGTGTGTGAGAGAGAGAAAGAGAGAGAGAGAGAGAGGGAGAGGGAGAGGTTGAGAAAGAGAGAGAGAGACAGTAAACCGGAACCGCTAACGGGGTCTTCAACACCTTGGTCCTCGCCCCCCAGTCTCAATTGCCCAGATCACTGGAACGTGCGCACGTACCCAGCATGCTCGGGGAGATCCAGAGACACAAACCCAGGCCCTCTCTCAGGTGACCCTGTAGCATCACTGCTGTGACTCTGCCTGGTCCCTTGGCACTTTAATTGGTTCTTCTCCATAGACCATATAGTCCTCTTATTTTTAATTATCAGAGGGTGTATGCACTCACCAGAGAGAGATAGAGAGACAGAAGAGAGAAAAGGAGAGGGAGAAAGCACTCTCCAATGGGACGTGTTCACATCACAAACCTCTCTCCTCCGTTTCTCTACCTGGCTGGTGTTTTGGACACACACGGCATGGACCTGGTGTGTTTCTCAAGTCACCAGGGCCAAAATTTAAACTGCTCTTAGTCATGTGGAATCTAGCTCCCCCAAACACTAGGCTACAGGGCCAACCTGCCCATAATATTCTTTTTCTTTTTTTTTTCTTTTTTTTTTTTTTTTTAGGAGAAGTTTTTGCTATAGGGCGCACTCACCCAAAAGACAGAGACAGACAGAGAGATAGAAAGTGAGAAATCATCTCCCAGCGGGGATGGCCACACTGCAATCCCTTCTCTTCTCTCTGGATCTTGGGCATGCACGCACACGTGACTAGTGTGAGTTTAAGCCACCGGATCAGGGACTTGAACCTCAGTCGGCTACATGAGAATCCAGTGACACAGCCATTACGCCAACTGCTGGTGCCGACCATAACTTTTTTTTTTTTTTTTGAGAGGTTTTCGCTATAGGGCACGTGTGCTCACCAGAAAGACAGAGAGAGACAGAGGGGGGATGGGCACACCACAATTCCTTCTCCTCTATTCTCCTCTTGGGATCTTGGGCACACACACACATGTGCCCGACGTGAGTTTAAGCCACCGAGTCCGAGACTCGAACAGCAGTCAACTACATGGGAGTCCAGCGACATAGCCATTATGCTAACTGCTGGTCCCAAGACCATAATATTCTTAAAGGAGAGTTTTATTCTCTGTGTAAGTATTAAAGTACATGGTTAACATGGAGAAAATTCTGCTAAATAGAAGATTCTCAATTCTGATTTTGAAAAAAGTTACTTATTTAATTTTTAAATCTGTTGTTGTTATAGTTCTTCAATTTGACAAGACAGAGATAAAACAAGCTATCAGGCTGAGGACTTGAAGCACAGTCACCCATGTAGAAGCCTAGTACCTTAACCACCACACCACTTACTAGCCCCTCAATTCTGATTTGTTTTTCTTTTTAGTTTACTGTAAGGTATATGTTGTTGCTGCAGAGAGGTAGAGAGGGAGAGGGAGAGGGAGAGAGAGAGAGAGAAAGTGAGAAATCACCTCCCAGGGAGAGCTGGCCATCCCTTCTCTGTACTCTTCTCAGGATTTTGGGCACACAACATGCAATACCAGAGTGTTTTTCAAGCTGCTGGGTTAGGGACTCGAACTGTGCAGTCTGCCATGTGGGATCCAGCTGCCCTCAGCCACCTGGCTGGCCCCTCAATTCTGAATTTTGTATATTGTAATTTATAAAATGTTCACGGGCTCTCAGTTTCTTCAAGAAAGCTTAGCATCTGGGAGGGATGGCTTGAGACAAGCACCCGTGCCCTTTTGGTGCTGGACAGGGGAGCCTCTTCCTCTTCACTTTCCCTCTTCCTCTCTGTCTCCAGTGAGTGTATGTAACCGATAGCAAAGATTTTTTTTAAGACTTAATTTATCTTTTTAAATTTATTTATTCATTTATTTTAATTTGACCAGAGAGAGACAGAGAGAGAGAGAAGGAAAGTGAGAATTTAATCAGCCAGGTCCAGGACTCAAACCATGGTCTGCCATGTGGAAGTGTCCAGCGCCTTAACCACCACGCCACCTGCTGGTCCCACAAAAATTTTTTAAGAAGGTTGAAATGGTAAATGTTATATTATATACATTTAGCAACAATTTTTTTAATTAGTAAAAACACTTCAGTGCTTGCCCATGGGGAGAACTATGTGTTCAATAAATATAGGGAGAAGGATTATATTGTATATCTTTCTGTACATGTTTAAATCTTTTTTTATAAAAATAGGTAAGACTGGCCCTATGGCCTAGTTATTAAGGGAGCTGGATCCCACATGATTGACTGTGGTTCAAATTCAGCCCCCCGCCCCCAGCTTGAAAATCATACCAGGTGTGTGTATATGAGTACCCTAAATTCCTACAGGATAGAGAAATGCAGGGATTGGGGCATGACCATGCCCCATTGGGGGTGCTTTCTCCTTCTCCCTCTCTCTGTCTCTCTCTGGTGATCACATGTGCTCTCTGACAATTAAAAAAATAGGTAAATGAGGGGCCAACTCTCTGCCCCAAAGTGTAAGGCACAGCCCAGAAGCCAGATCCCACAGTGATCGCAGTTTGAACCTCTAACCCTATCAGCCTGAAACTCGCAAGCTCCAAGGGGCTGGAGGCCTGAAGGAAGGGCATTACAACGTGACCAGAGCCCGGGAGTGTTCAACTCTCTCTCTCTTTCTCTCTCTCTCTCTCGTCTATCATGAATAAAGGGGAAAAATAGGTGAATGAAATTAAAACATATGAAGCAGGAAACTGACAAGGCTCAAGGACAACCTCAACCTCGCCCCGCCCTCCTGAAGCACAATGGGGCAGTGGCGGCTCCTGTGCAGAGGGACCGTTACTGGGCTGTAAAAGGGTGCAGCAGAAACACAGGGATGGTCGGCAGCTGAGGTTAGGACCAACAGCATTAACTTTGCTTACTGGAATCCAGTAGAGAGGCTGCCATCTTCCTCCCAGGGTCACAGCCCAGCCTGCTGACCTAGCAGGAGCGCATCAGAGGAATGAATAGACTTGCCGGCTCCCTCCTGATTTCTCACTGGGCTCCTCACTGACCAACACAGAAAAGGAAGGGTGCCTGTGGAGAGTCAGCCTGTGGGCATGGAGCAGGGACGACAACCGTGGGGAGAGGGCCCAGAGACAAAGGGCACTCTCTATACAGCCGGCAGGCCGCAGGGCAGGCCGCGGGGCCAGTCTTCTCTGGGGGTGAAGCCTGGCTGACTGCCTGCACACCCTCAGGTATCCTGATCTGAAACACAGAATAATCACACTTACCTTCAGAGGCTGTTGTGAAAATGAAATCCCTTAAGCCATGGAAGTGCTCATGACGGTGCTGGGCACATGGTAAGCCCCACTCGCGGGGATCATGACTTGATGGTTTGCTGCATGAGACCTAAAGCCTCTTGTGGAAACTTCTAGGCAGGTTCTGATGCTGCAGGCCTGGAATGAGAGGCAGGAGGGGGAAACCTACTGTGGGTACCCAGCCGTGGGTGTCTGGCAGGAAGGAGTAACAGCAACACCTATTATTTTGAGCACTTTAAGCAGCAGGACTGTGCAGAACCTATCATGTCCATTGTCATTAAACCCGCGCCACACACACGGGCTGGGTGGCATCCTTCCCGTGTCACAGAGGTCGGGACTAAAGCACAGAGGGTGAAGCTCCCTGCCCAAGCTGATGAGAGGCCGACTCCAAGCCCTGCATTCTCACTGCGACCTGACTTCCAGAGCCACAGCCTAGCCCGGTGGTCTCATGGGAGGGTGCCAAGGGAGGGGGTGAGAAAAGCTTTCTCTACCATATCTTCCTCTTTTTCCTAGAATTCTTCGTTAATTAGAAGATGGAAATGGTGGTAGCAGTGTTAGAAAACACTAGGAGGTGCGAATGGAAAGATGACTAGGCTATCCCTTGGCTGGTCCCACAAATTAAAATAAATGAATAAATAAATTTAAAAAGATAAATTAATTCTTTAAAAAAATCTTTGCTATCGGGTACATACACTCACTGGAGAGAGAGAGGAAGAGGGAAAGTGAAAAATCACCCCCAA
>NW_006159844.1:5261199-5264181 GCF_000334495.1 Tupaia belangeri chinensis | reverse complement strand
TACTGTTGGTACCCAGCCGTGGGTGTCTGGCAGGAAGGAGTAACAGCAACACCTATTATTTTGAGCACTTTAAGCAGCAGGACTGTGCAGAACCTATCATGTCCATTGTCATTAAACCCGCGCCACACACACGGGCTGGGTGGCATCCTTCCCGTGTCACAGAGGTCGGGACTAAAGCACAGAGGGTGAAGCTCCCTGCCCAAGCTGATGAGAGGCCGACTCCAAGCCCTGCATTCTCACTGCGACCTGACTTCCAGAGCCACAGCCTAGCCCGGTGGTCTCATGGGAGGGTGCCAAGGGAGGGGGTGAGAAAAGCTTTCTCTACCGTATCTTCCTCTTTTTCCTAGAATTCTTCGTTAATTAGAAGATGGAAATGGTGGTAGCAGTGTTAGAAAACACTAGGAGGTGCGAATGGAAAGATGACTAGGCTATCCCTTGGCTGGTCCCACAAATTAAAATAAATGAATAAATAAATTTAAAAAGATAAATTAATTCTTTAAAAAAATCTTTGCTATCGGGTACATACACTCACTGGAGAGAGAGAGGAAGAGGGAAAGTGAAAAATCACCCCCAAAGGGGATGGCCACTCTGCAGTCCCTTCTCCTCCACTCTTCTCTTGGGATTCTGGGTACACACACACACATGCACACCCAGTGTGGTTTTTCAAGCCTCTAGGTCTAGGACTCAAACTACGGTCTGCCGTGTGAGCCCAGCACCTTAACCACGACACCACCTGCTGGCCCCTTTCAACTATTTTTACGTGTGCAGTTGAGTGGCGGTAAGTGCAGTCACGTTGTTGTGCAACCACTACCCCTATCCGTGTCCAGAACATTCTCATCTTCCCCAACTCGGACTCGGCACTCATTCAGCTCTAACTCACTACAATCGGTTTTTGCGAATCCTTCTAGAGACATTTTATGCTTATTCAAGCAAATAAGTATAAATATTCTTCACCCTTTAAAACACACAAATTAGGCTGGCTCTGTGGCACAGAGGTAAGTGCTCCCTAAGAAAAGTGGGATCCCACGTGGTGACTATGGTCAGACTGAAACGTGACAGGCATGTGGACAAGTGCCCAAGATCCCGCAGGTGAAAGGGCTGGAGGAAGGGGATCATAGTATGGCCAGATCCCATAGAGGGTGCTCGGCCCCCCCAACTCACGTGAACAGGAAAAAAATCTTTTAAAGCACACAAATTATTTTATTTAGTTCTACATCATGAATATCATTTTGTATCCATACATAAGGCAAATTGTCATCTTTCTGCTCGGCCCATCCCGTACCTGCTCATACAGATAGGTGCTCTGTGTTTAGCCTTCCCGCCATGAGAGACAGGAGGGCGTTTGTGATCTTCTGCTGTACAGACAGCCTCACGGTGCATTTGGTTTGCTTCTAACCTCCTGTTGCCTCTGCTGGCTCAGAGCTTTGCATCGGCCACTCTGCCTCCCTGCAAGGCAGACCAACCAGCCCCTGGCCAGTGCTCAGCTGGCCCTCCTCAGTAGCTTCCTTCCCCTTCACTCCTGGTTTAGCAGTGGCCCTAACATGTGTTTCCTTGGGGCCTTGTTTCCTGAGCTGGCGGCCTGTTTTCCAATGTGACAAATCACAGTGACACAAGGAGGCAGAAAGGGCACTGATGGCCCCAGTGTCCATGGTGGGGCTGTTGTCCTAAAAGGGCTTCTGGGCAGTGTCTGCATGGCAGCTACTGGGGAGGGGCAGAAAGAAGGACTCTTGGCAACTGGAGTGAGGAACCCAGCACTGGCTTTCTAAACTCCATTCATTCACAGCTGACTTTTTTTTTTTTTTTAAGAGATTTTTGCTATAGGGCACGTGCGCTCACTGGACAGACAGAGACAGAGAGACAGAAAGCAAGAAATTACCCCCCAGGGGGGATGACCATATCTCAGTTCCTTCTCCTCCATTCTCCTTTTGGGATTTTGGGCACGCACACACATGCCTGGCATGAATTTTAAACCATCGGGTCCGGGATTCAAACCGCAGTTGACTATGTGGGAGTCCAGGGACATAGCCATTATGCCATCTGCTGATCCCAAGTTGATTTTTTAAAATGTTATTTTACTTGTTATCATATTTTTTATACTACGTTGAATCACATATGTCTTTGCAGTGTATTGCATTTCTTTTTTCCGCATGATTACCATGCATATCAGTCAAGACAAAGACATTACTATCCACATCATCATCATCATCAAATAGCTTTTCATCATTTTTTTCAGATTATTATTATTTTTTCTCATTATTTTTTAAACATTCAGTCACTATATATCATTTGGCTTGTATAAAGAATTTACCCAACATGAAATACTTCTCGGACCAGTCCAGTTGAGAACACTGTACACGACATCATCAACAGGTAATAAACCATCTCTGTGTCCCACTAATGTCATGCCTCGCTATTTGTTCTCTTGCTATCCTTCTCTAGACTCTTCCCTTCTACCGCGCCACTGATTTTGTTTTTAACAAGGAAACTTTAGATACTTTTATTTCACTATGTATCATTTCCTTAAAGATTCGGGACTTTATCTTTCATCAATTATATAGTTATGACAAAAAAATTAAATAGTAATTGAATATAAAGATTCAATTATGGGACCAGCAGTACTGCTGGTACTGGGAGCAGTCAAGGTCCAGCCAGTCTATGCCAGAGCAGTACCAGCAGATGGTATAATGGGTATGTTGCTGGGCTCCCATGTAACGACTGAGGTTCAAGTTCCGGATCCAGCAGCTTTAACTCACACCAGGCACATACATGTGTGTGCCCAAAATCTCAAGAGGAGAGTGGAGGAGAAGGGATTGTGGCATGGCCATCACCCCTGGGGGTGATTTTTTTGCTTTCTATCTTGTCTCTGTCTCTTTGTCTCTCTGGCAAGTATACACATTCTATAGCAAAAATCTCCCTCTTAAAAAAAAAAATGCTGGAGGGGCCAGCAGTTAACGTCAAGGCTATTTCGCTGGCATACCGTGT
>NW_006159844.1:5258269-5261022 GCF_000334495.1 Tupaia belangeri chinensis | reverse complement strand
CCCTTGAAGAAAAAACCTTTCCAAAAAAAAAAAAAAAAAAATACTGGTACTATTACATCGTGACCTAAAACAATTGAAGCTTTCTACCTCTTGCTCCATTTTTTAAAAATCGCTCATGGTCCACAGTAAGTGAGGATGTAGCTGAATTTGTCGGAACCCACCAGGGAGGTGAGGCTGTTGATAGCCTAGTCATCTTTCCATTCGCACCTCCTAGTGTTTTCTAACACTGCTACCACCATTTCCATCTTCTAATTAACGAAGAATTCTAGAAAAAAGAGGAAGATATGGTAGAGAAAGCTTTTCTCACCCCCTCAATATGTAAGACTCAAAATTTATGCTAGTTGGAGCAGGATCAATTACAACGAAAAATGCTTTTCACGTAATAGTAACAGTATTTAGGTGCTCCTGCTCGCTGCAGGGGTTAGAGGTCAGGGCGAATGTCTTGAGGGCCATAGGAGAAAGATGGCAGTGGAGTCGCCCATTACCCAGGAGGAAATTAAGAAGGAGCCAGAAAAGCCGGTAGACTGGGAGAAGACATACCCTCTCCTGCTGTGGGTTTTCACCACCAGTAATGGTGGCCACCACCGAATGGACGAGTCTTTCTGCAGAGTGCACCGGCCAGCGAGCTGCAGATCTACATTTGGATGGATGCAACCTCGAAAGCACTGACTAGCTTAGTAAAAGAAGTCTACCCAGAAGCGAGAAAGAAGGGCACACACTTCAATTTTGCAATTGTTTTTACAGACCTTGAAGACCTGGCTATCGAGTTAAGGATATTGGCAGTACCATATCCGGAGAAAGGAACTGATGATTCCATGATCCTGCAGTCACAAAAGTTCCAAAGAGGAGATTATTTGGACATAGCAATTGCCCCTCCAAATCGGGTACCACCTCCTTCAGGGCGCATGAGACTGTATTAAATTCTATTTACTATTTCTCAAATTTATTTTTCAGTTTTGTAAACTAAATTTACATACTCTTCCCCCTCATTATTGCCATTAAGCCTTTAAATTCTAAACAAATTGTAATATGTCTATTTAGGAGTTAGGTTTGGATGTGCTATGGTATGAATATTAATAGAAAGTCTGTATGTTTCTTTTAAAAAATTTTTTATTTATTCATTCATTTTATTTTAATTTGACCTTAAAGAGATAGAGAGAGAGAAAGAGAGAGGGATAGTGAGAAAGAAAGCTGCCAGGCCCAGGACCTGAACCGTGGTAAGCCATGTGGGAGTGTCCAGCACCTTAACCACCACGCCACCTGCTGGGCCCAAAAGTCTGTATGTTTCAAGCCCTTCTGTAAAATATAAAGAAAAGTGCTCTTAACATCCTGTGTAAAACTATATTGTTAAATATATGTGTGCAATAAAAAAACACACAGTATTTAAATCAGTAACACAAACATGTCTATATATTTTGTTGTTGTTGTTTGTTTTTGCCGTAGGGTGTGTGTGCTTGCTGGAGACAGGAAAAGAGAGAATGAAAAATCACCCTCCACAGGAGATGGCAATGCCACCATCCCTTCTCCTTCATTCTCCTCTTGGGATTCTGGGCATACATGCACAGGCACCCGGTGTGATTTTCAAGCCACTTGGTCTAGGAACTTTAATCATGGTCAACTATGTGGGAGTCCAGTGCCTTAGTTACTAAGCCACCTGCTGGCCCCAGCATGTATGTTTATAAACGCACTGATAACACCCATGAAGTCCTCACTAACCTGTGAGATAACTACTGTTTTTTAATTTGTTTTTCTTTTTTAAAGCCATTTTACAGATGAAGAAAGAGGCTTAGTAGGGGAGTCAAGGTCCAGCCAGTCTATGCCAGAGGTGGGACTGGAGCTGACTCCTGCCTCTCAATCTCCACTAACATGTATATAAATAATTCAGAGGAGAGTCTGGCCAGCGGTACTGCCACTGAGATGAGAGGATTAATTAACATAAGGACTAAAGGGCCGGGCCCCATAGCCTAGTGGTTAAGGGAGCTAGATCCCACATGGTCAACTGCAGTTGGAATCCTTGCCCCGGCAACTGGAAAAACACGCTGGGTACACGCGTGCGAGCGCCTGGGATCCTGACAGATGGAGACTCGGTGGAGAAGGGATTGTAGCAGGATGGAGCCCCACTGGGAGAGAATTCCCACCTCCCCACCGCTCTGTCTCTCTCTGGCAAGCACAAACACCCTCTGGCAATACAAAAAAGAACGAGGGTAAGCAAGGCCCTGGGAGGAACCGGCACAGATTCAGGGAATTAGATCGGGTTGTAGGATGATCTCGCGGACTGCTGGAGGGGACAATTGCAAATGGCCGGAGAGCTGGAGCCCTGTTGAAGAGGCAGCCTCCTGAGAGCTGGCCTTACCCAGAAAGGGAGAGGAAGCAGAGAGAACATGTCCGGGAGAGGAGGCCCCTCCCCAGGAGCAGGAGGCTGGATCGTATTGTGGTCTCCACTTCCAGGAAATGTGGGGACCTCACAGAAAGGACCAAAAGGCTTAGAGGTGCAGATTCTATTCAGCGAGACCGAGCGAGCGAAGGCGGAACCATGGAGCACAGCAGGGACGGTTTGAACACATCCAGCTGTGTCTGAATAAAGACTGGTCTGAGCACCTCCCCTACAGCTTCCCTTCCTGTAGATTGCTGGTGGGAAGGGCCCGAAGGACCCCCTGTAAAGCCGGGGTAGAGGCTGGGGACGATGTGGGGACGATGTACTTTGTCAGGAGAGAGACCTCATGCACGCGGAGAAACCTGCCCATCCCCCCCAC
>NW_006159844.1:5230770-5257194 GCF_000334495.1 Tupaia belangeri chinensis | reverse complement strand
GAATGCCCAGAAGAAAGCAGCAGCCAATGAGGTCATGTGGGGGGACACTTGGGGAGCCCCCCAGTGGTGCCCCACCTTCTGGACCTGCTTGGAGAGCACTCAGGAGGGGTACATCTGGATGCCTTAAGGTCAGCAGGCACTTCAATGCCACTCATCCTGACTGACTGCCCAGACACACAGGTTCATGGGGAGGGGGGCGGGAGGTGCCACGGAGGACAGCAAGATGGGCCAGCCCCTGCCCACAGAGGGATTTCAGGGAAGAGGCACCGTCAAGTACAAAACCACAGCATCCCCAGTGGTGTCGGCCAGGGGCCTAAGAAAGTTCAAGCAGAGAGCTGGTAGGGGCCTCCTCTGGAGCTGTAGGCTCTGGGTGGGCTTTGCACAGCCTCACTATCTGAGTTCTCTGAGAGATCCTGCTGGCTTTGCCTCCCCTTCCCCAGGAACTCCCTCCGCCCTCACACCCTAGCCATTTGCTGCTCTCAGGACAGGGATGTTAGAACAGAAAGAGGAGGAAAAGGGCTGGCCGTGTGGCTTGGTGGTTAAGGTGCCTGGCTTCTTCATGGCTTGTCCCAGAGTTCAAGACTCGAATCCAGAGGCTTGAAAAACACAATGCACGTGTGTGTATGCATGCCCAAAATCCTAAAAGAGAAGAGGGGACGAGATTACAGAGTGACTATGCCCCATGGGGGTGCTTTCTCCTCTTCCTTTCTGTTTCTGGTGAGTGTATACATCCTTTGAAAAGAAAAAAAAAGACACAGAGAAAGTAAAGGAAGTTTTCTGACCTCCAAGCTTCTAAATTCTGACACTTAGAGGAGCACAAATGACACAGGGGTAGATTTGGAAAGCTGATGACCAGAAACAGTGAGGTTTCCCAGTCTCAACCAGATAAGGTCCCTGGTCTTGGGATAAAGGCAGAGTTGGAGGTGTCGTGAGACGTACACACACGTTGGTGGATCCCTGAAAAAGAGGCCTGCCTGAGTATCCTGGATGAGTCCAGGGAGGTGGCAAAGGTCCAGGTAGAAATGATCACAGGACATGCTGAGGCATACGGCCCTTTGCATCTCTGCAGGCTGCAGAGTCCCACATGGTAGGAGCGCATGGGCATGAAGGAGAGAACAACTACAGAGGGGCCTCGGGGACAGAAAGTGACGCCCACAAGTGATCAGACATGGACCTCCAGTGGGTGCCAGGTGGGTAGGCCCAGGACTGAATAGTTCTGGCCTTCTCCAATGTGTGCATAAACGCATCTGGCCTCAGGGCAATCCTGGAACTTGCACAGGAGGGGCAGCCAATGTCTGGATCAAACAAGGTGAACCATTTGCCATACGAAACAGAAAAAAATGAGACCACGGTACCAAATTTGATTCTTGCCCACCCAAAAGTAACAAAAGACAAGTAATAAATAGGGAAACTATTACATCATGTATAAGAAAAATACCGAATTCCTCCATACACAAAGAATGCTAAAAAAAAAAAAAAAAAGAATGCTTAAAAAAAAAATCAGTGCTAGGGACCGGCAGGTGACATGAAGGTTAAGGGTGCTGGATTCCCAACTGGCTGACCGTGGTTCAAGTCCTGGACCCGGCGGGGCTTGCTGTCTCACTTTCTTTCTCTCTCTCTTTTTTTTTTTTTTTTTTGGGGGGTTTTCCCTTTTTTTGGAGAGGTTTTCACTATAAGGCGTGTGCACTCGTGCGCTCGCCAGACAGACAGAGAGAGACATAGAGACAGAAAGCGAGAAATCACCCCCAGGGGAGGATGGTCACGCCGCAATCCCTTCTCCTCCATTCTCCTCTTGGGATCTTGGGCACGCACGCACACGCACCCGGCATGAGTTTTAAGCCACTGGGTCCAGGACGCGAACCGCGGTCGACTACATGGGAGTCCAGCGACATAGCCATTAAGCTAACTGCTGGTTCCCTCTCTTTCTCTCTTTCCCACTCTGTCCCTCTCTGGTCACATTTAAATAAGTAAGTAAATACATGGATAAATAAAGTTAAATAAAATAATTTTTTAAAAAATCGGTGCTAAAGACTGACTACAAATAGAATAGTTCATAAAGGATGTAAATAGGTAGTTCACAGAAAAAGAAATGCGAGCGACTTCTTAACATTTGAAACACATTTCTCAGCTCTAATTTGGGAAACGCAAATTCAGATACAGTGAGATACCGTCTTCCACTGATCAGAAGGGCCACGGCTTACAAGTTTAATAAAATCTCATACTGAGGAAGGGGCAGGCAAGCAGCTGCTCTTAATGACAGTTGACGGGAGAGTAAATTGGCACAGTCTCATTGGAGAGCAATTTGGCAACAGCTTTCAAGATTAAAGTACAGTTTCCTTTGAAAATGCCATTCCAGTTCTAGGAATTTACCCTGCAGAGACATCCCCACATATCCACAATGATGTATATTTAAGTAATATTGTTCATAATGGAAAGAAAAGAAATCAATCCAAATGTCTATTGATAAGGGCTGGATAAAACATGATTGGCGCATCAATGGAATATTATATGATAATTCGAAATGCAATAGAGCTGTGTATGCTAATATGGACAGATCTCTGAGAAATATTGTTTTTTTTTTTTAAAAAACCGAGGTATAGAATAATAGTATAACTATTTCCCATTTATGTTTTTAATTATTTTTGTTTAACTTTATTTATTTAATTTATATTGATTTGAGCAGAGAGGGACAGAGTGAGAGAGAGAGAGGAAGTGAGAAGGCAAGCTGCCAGGTCTGGGACTCAAACCATAGTTGGCCATGTGGGAGTCCAGCACCCTCAACCACCATGCCACCTACCGGCCTCCCCATTTATGTTTTTTAAAAATAATCTCAGACCAGCCAGTGGCATGGTTGTTAAGGCAGCTGAATTCCACATGGGTGACTTTGCAGTTCAAGTTTTGGACGCTGTGACTTGAAAAACATCTCAGATGTGTGTGTGTGCCCAAAATCCTGAGAGGAGAATGGAGGGGAAGGGATTGCAGTGTGGCCATCCTCCCCAGGGGGTGATTTCTTTTCACTTCTCTCTCCTCTGTCTGTGTCCTCAGTGACTGCATACACCCTATAGCCAAAAAAGACAAGAAAAGCAAAGCAAACCACCATATGCAAATACATGCGTGGTTATGCACAGACATTTCTAAAAGAGCACAGAGGCTTAACAAATCTGTATCTAAACATTCACATGGAGGCATTTTGTAGTATTTGAATGATTTAGCATCTGCAGATGTTTTATTTTTATAGTGGCAGCTAAGGTACAGGCACAAGCAGGAGAAAGGAACAGCAAGCACTTCTGCTGACTGAGAGCCCTGGGTAGTGGGCAGGCTTGTGTGTGAGGGTTAGTGTTGCCTACGTGGACATCAGGGACTGAGTCACATCCTACAGACTGTGACAAAGGTCCACAACCAGGCTGATCAGCAGTCATTGCTGATGTGTTCTAGAACAGTTTGCTCTTGAGGAAGGAGCACTTGAGAGGCTCCAGGTAGGACTGGGAAGTACCTACAAGTCTTCAGGGAGAGGCAGAGAATCAGCCTTCCTGTCGCCAGCTGGGCTGTGGCCCCCCTACCAGGTCGCACAAAAACCGTGATGACAACTCTAGATAGACCCACACCTGTACTGGAAACGGAAACTCCTATTTCTCAACAAAATCTACCTAAGCTCAAAGGTTAGATCAACAAAGAATTTTACAGATCGTTTTAGATTAAGAAGGCTGTAAATGCCTGCACAAAACAACAGAAACTCAAAGCCCAGCAACACACGAGTAATGAGGGGACTACGAACACGAATTCGAACAGTATCAATTCAAATTCAGACAAGAAGAATCTATTTTCCATCTATCAGATTAGCAAAAATCAGCTCAGTCTTTTTGGAGAATAATTAGGCAGTAGTGAAATGTGAAATGTGGATTCACTTTCTGAGTATGGATTCACTTAGAAATTCTGCTTCTGGGAACCCACCCTCTGACATTCTCATACAGGGCGTATAAAGGGAATGTCCAGCACAGCATTATTTATCTATCAAAACAATGGAACAATTTAAATTGGCTATGAGATTTGGAGACTAGATAAATAATTCATGGTATGTGTGAGGTTAGCAGGTGGCATGGTGGTTAGGGCACTGGACTCTCACACGGCTGACTGCATTTTGAGTCCCAGACCCAGTGGCTTGAAACTCACACTGGGTGCATGTACATGCGAAACCAAAATCCCAAGAGGAGAACGAAGGAGAAGGAATTGCGGCATGGTCAATCCCCCTGGAGGGGTGATTTTTCACTTTCTCTCTCAGGTATGTCAATGCCATGGAATCCTTAAAAGATTGAGATTCTTTTTCTTTCTTTTTAAAGAATTATTTATTTAATTTTATTATTTTTTAACTTCTATATTCATTTCAAATTATGAAAAGCATATTTTTTCTGAAAATGGGTGAACTTACCATCCTATCCTGACAGAAACTTTTAGACTGAGACAAAATGATTATAATATTTAATTAGAAAACTGTAAGTGAAAACACCAAAAGGTTTAGGGAAAAGTAAATCACAAAATACAAGTCTATAAAGCAGCAGCCAAGTTATTAACCTCAAGAAAATCTTAGCATTCCAGGTACGAGACAATAATGATTGTCAGGTTCCGAAGTTTGGACAAACATATGCTGCCTCAACTGTTGGTCCCTAGTCTTTCTCTCGAGTTCCATCATCTGCCCTACAAATCTTTCTAGGTCATCTCCCACTTCCTTGTGATCAGTATGCTTATTAGGTATGGCCCATTGAAAGTTAGGGACAAGTTGCTTAACATGCTCCCGCCTGACATTTCCACTAGCTTCTGGCCTTTGTCCCCTCCCTAATGACCGGACTCTTCATTCTGCACGGAGTCCTGCTTCTCTCCTTTGTTTTTCCGTTGGGCATTGTCCACATTGAGTTTTTTTTTTTTTTTTTTTTTTGAGAGGTTTTTGCTATAGGGCGCGTGCGCTCGCCAGACAGAGAGAGACAGAGAGATAGAAAGCGAGAAATCACCCCCTAGAGGGGATGGCCACGCCGCAATCCCTTCTCCTCCATTCTTCTCTCGGGATCTTGGGCACGCACGCACACACGCCCGGCGTGAGTCCAAGCCACTGGGTCCAGGACTCGAACCATGGTCGACTACATGGAAGTCCAGTGACATAGCCATTACGCTAACTGCTAATCGAGACATTGAGATTTTTTTAACCACTTGTTCTTTATATTCCATTACTCCTGGGCCTATCCTTGCAGTCTTCTCTTCCTTCTAATCCTTATCATGTGGGGTGCAGTGGTGACACTTGGTCTCTTGGACCTGCTCTTCTGTCACCTCTTACTTCTCAGGGCTGCCCCCAACGTGGCCACCCTCAGGGCCACCAGGAGCAGGTACTGCTGAGAAGGCAGCAAGCAAACGCCACTGTCTTATTATTGGCATTATTATTATCTTAATTTGTTATAGTTACCAGAGAAAGAGAGACATGGAGAGAGAGAAAAGGAAAGTGAGAGAGCAAGCCACCAGGTCTGGGACTCGAACTGCAGTCAACCATGTGGAAGTCCAGCACCTTAACTATCATACCACCTGCTGGACCCAAGACTGAGAAAGATTTACACACAGTGGCATGGAAAGATCTCTAAGACATACTGGCAAGTGAAATTAATAAGTCAACAGTGTGATTCATATAGTATCATTTTATGTACGCACGTATCCCTCCCAAGTCCTGACTGTCATTCATAGAAACTGATCTGACAGGAGGTACACACACAAAAGAATAGCTACCTCTGAGGAGAATAGAACTGAAAGGGGGTAATAATGAGGGAGTATAAGTTTTACTACATACATTTCTGTGTTGGATGATTAATTTTATCTTTGTGTGTGTGTGATGATCATGCAATAATGCCTTATTTAGATCCAGTGCATTGTCTTGGTGATTAACATACACCTTGGCTTCATTAGTTACTAGATATGCATGAGGCAAAAAACTAAACCTCCATGTGCCTTTTTTTCCCCTTCTATAAAAAGAACTGCTAATAGACTTGTGGGGATTAAATACACTGATAGAAGCAAAAGGCTTGGAACAGAGCCCTGCACGTGGTAAGTGTCCAATTCTTATTACTTGTGTCATGAAACATAAGTTTCATTTCACAGCAGGCTGTATTGGCTTAGATGGAGAATCCCACATTAATAAGCCAGAGCTCACACTCATGTGAGCTTGAGAAGGAGGGAGATGCTCATGCACCTGTCTGCATCAAAAAGAGATTCTCGTCCTCCCAGACAGTGGGAAGCCAAACTAAGAAGACTCACAAGGCTGAGTGGTGCAGTGGTAATGCAGCTGGACCCACAGGGTTAAGGTCCTGGGTTTGCATCTCTGACCTCCCAGTGAGATCCAGGCACACTGTGCCCATGATTCTGGCTGGCTGATCCTGGGGTGGATCGCAGCATGAAGACCATTGAGGGTGCCTCTCTTTTTCTCATGGAAGAAAAAAATAAAACTTAAAAAGAAGACACAGAAAAACTTCTTCTAGGAAGCATGGAGTTCTTCTGTGGGACACAATCACCCTGTCGTGAGTTCTTGTAGAGACTTGCTGAGATGGCCAGTGCCACTGAATGCAGTGGGTGGAACCCATCTAGTTCAAGACACAAGTTCTTCTAGGGACACACTGAGGGACACGTGACTTTGGAGGGTAGACAAGTGAATCCAGGACTCTCCGTGGGTCTGGACAGCAGTCTCTGGCACTCAGCGCAAAGTTCACTGGGCCTTGGAGAGTCACTTAATCACCCTTGTGCTTTGCAGATCGCTATGTTCCACTACAGCAGAGTCCACTGATAACTTTAAGGACATTTTTGTTTGCAAAATTTGCTAACATTTTCTCTCTTCACTGATAATAACTAGACACATTTTTACCCCCTTTGCAAACAGTATACTTCTAGAAAGGAAATTCTTCATCAACGGTGATCAACCCTCCCTGGACTGAAGAATTAAAAGTGCATGCAGAGGGACCAGCAGATGGCATAATGGTTGTATTGCTAGACTCCCACATAGTTGACTGCAGTTCAAGTACCAGACCCGGCAGCTTAAAACTCATGCCAGGAGCATGTGCATGCATGCCCAAAATCCTGAGAGGAAAATGGAGGAGAAGATATTGCAGTTTGGTCATCCCCCCAGAGGGGTGATTTCTCACTTCCTGTCTCTCTATCTCTCTGGCAAGCACATGTGCCCTTAAAACAAACAAACAAACAAACACGAACATGCAGAGCTAGAGAAAGTAAGCAAGGAGAGGAGACCGGAATGATTCATGTAGTAATGAATTTGTTTTGGAGACATCAGCAAGAACTTACATTTTACTTAATATAGATATAGGTAGTTACACATAGACATTTTTATAGATACGTGTATTTGTTAGAAATGCATGTATATTTCTTTGCTCTGTCACCTGAGAACCTGAGAAATAACATTCTAGTAGCACTGAGCACACCCAGCACCCAGTTCTTGGTTTCTAATACCATTCTCCAATAAAAGGAACCAGGGCTCACTAGAAAACTGACAGATTCTAGGACTGGAGCAGAACATATACAAGATGAGCCTGCACTATCTTGTAGAGTCAGGAAATCAGGAAGCGCTAAGCAAATAAGCACATTGATAGAGTATGTCAAAGGGACAGAGTCACCTGCAGAGCTCCCAGTGGCCTAAACTGGAAAACTCTGAACAAGAAAATAAAGTAGTATTAGATCCCATCTAAAATCCATTTTATGCAAGGCAAAAATGAGTCTATACTGGTATAAATAAATGATTGGATAAGTTAGTGAACTGAATAGAAGAGATATCTCTTGCAGATAATTAAAAATAGAAAGGTGTACATGGGGCCGGCAGGTGGCATGGTAGTTGAGGTGTTGGACTCTCACATGGCTGACCATGGTTTGAGTCCCAGATCTGGAGGTTTGCTTTCTTATTTTCCCTTTCTCTCTCTCTCTCTCTGATTAAATTTTAAAAAATAATAATGATAGGGACCAGGAGTTAGCATAATGGCTATGTCGCTGGACTCCCATGTAGTCGACCGTGGTTCGAGTCCCGGACCCAGTGGCTTAAACTCACGCCGGGCGTGTGTGCGTGCATGCCCAAGATCCCAAGAGGAGAATGGAGGAGAAGGGATTGTGGAGTGGCCATCCCCCATGGGGCGTGATTTCTCGCTTTCTGTCTCTCTGTCTCTCTCTGTCTATCTGGCGAGCACGTGTGCCCTATGGCAAAAACCTCTCCCCCCAAAAAAGAAGATAAATAAAATTAAATTAAATAATTAAAAAAAAAAAAACAGAAATGCTCAAGACAATGTCCTGGCATTTTCAGGGGGAAAAATGTGTTATTTGTCCACAAATATTTTGCTTAGAGGGTCTTCAAAAACCTCAGGCAGTACCATGAGTACAACATTTAAAGTTGCACATATATAAACCTATATTTGTGTATTTGTGTGCATGCATGCATGCACACATGCACACACACGTTGTAACACCTCAGTCCTGGCAAATTTGCAGGAAATTTTGTCCATGCATCCATTGCTGTGAGCACTGTATGTTCATACATGCCTTTGGACAATAACTTGGCAATATCTATTAAGAACTAGAAAAACACGTATAGCTTTTAGCATGGTATTTATTCAGAGAACTTATTTTCCAGAGAATTTATCTTAAGGAACATGTAAATTCAAAAGGAAAGATGGAAAAGTAAATCAAATTCCATTTTTGCTGCTATCTTATTTAAATGTACAAAACTCGGGGCTGCAGGGGTCAGCAGATGGCCTGGAGGTTAAGGGCGTTGGACTCTCACATGGCTGACCTCGGTTTGAGTCCTGGACCTGGTGGCTTGTTTTCTCACTTTCTCTCTCTCTCACTCTGTCCCTTTCTGGTCAAATTAAACCAAATAAATGAATAAGGTTAAACAAAATAATTCTTAAAAAAAAAAAAAGAAAGAAAGAAACTTGGGGCTGGCATGTGGCATGGTGGTTAAAGGCACTGGACTCCCACATGGCCGGCTGGGGTTCAAGTTCTGGACCTGGCGGCTTGCTTATTCGCTTTCCCTTTCTCTCTGTCTCTCTCTGGTCAAATGAAAAATAATGATAACAAATGGAACTAAAGAAACGAATAAATAATTCTTTTCAAAAAGCTAAAAAATAAATGTACAAAACTGGAAAAGAAATGTCCTACAGAAGGTCACAAAAGTACACAGCCACTTGGTGGCATACTGTTTAATTATGAAAAAGGATGACAGCAGGATGGCACAGGAACATAGGAGATGGCTATGCGAAGGAAGTATAAAGCAACGCCAGCCCGCAGCGCTGTAATTGCAACTACATGAACGTACACAGGCAGGATTGTGGCCTGGTGACAAAGAGGTTGCACTGTTGTCACAGGGACCCCCTCCTGCCCATATCACTCAGCCAGTCAGTCTTCCCTCCTCCAGGGCCCTACCTGAATTTCTTTTGGAGGCATCTAGTGAGTTGAATTCATCACCATGCAGCTCCATGCCCAGAGGGGTGGTCAGCACATGTTATTATAAGAAGTGTTTTGCTAATGCTGCTCGTTCTTCTGCAGTACCACTGTAAAAGCTTCTCCTAAGGGGCCAGCTCCATGGCCTGGGTTAAGGCAGCCGATTCTATTGACCTTGCAGTTCGAAGTCCTCGCCTCAGTGGCTTGAGGAACATGCCAGGTGCATGTACATGCATGCCCAAAATCCCCAAAGGAGGGAGAAATGGAGGAGAGATTGCAGTCACAAGAAGACACTGCAGCATGACTGTGTCCTTCAGCTGGAGATTTAGGGGATCTTTCTTTGCTCCCTCTCTCCTGTAAGCCCCAGGTGCCCTCTAGGAAAGAAAATCTCCAAATTACTAGTGAACTTGGATTCAAACTTGAATAGTGCCTGTCAAGGCTCAGTTTCCCCTGAACCCTAACCAGAACCCTCCCACAACTCACACTTGTTATTCAAAGTTTCCCTTATTATCACATAGCCACCTATGGCTATCTCAAATGAGTGCAAGAAAGCCCCTGGGGGCCTCTACATGAAAGTGTAGGATTTTAAAAGGTCAAGCAGCACTCAGAAAACAGCTGCTCAGAAAGAAAAGGGGTTTTCTGGGAGATGCTTGGATCTTAGCTGGAGAACCCTCAAGACACTCCCATACCTGGACTGGTTAACTTCCCCTATCTTACCCTTTAGGGAAAGGGGACTGAGCGAAGGCCCTCTGGGAGGTGGTAGGAAGAAGTGGGGCTGAGAGGGGCTGTGCTAGCCACCTGGAGGTCACCATTTAAAGGAGAGCTGCCTTGGAAAGAGAGGGCAAGCCCTAGATATAACTGTAAGTGTTTTGGTCGCCACGTTAACAAATGGCACAACAGTGCGAAATGTTTTGCAATGCAGGAGGCCAAGTGGAGGATCAGGAAGGCTGGAGAGAGTATGCGTGATCCCAGCTGGCTGGGCAGTGCTGGGGACGGATCATGGAGAGTGACCCTGTCAAAGGTGCTTCTGTCTCTCTTTTTATCCCTACCTCCCACTCATGAAGGAAAGAAACTTTTTAAAAGGTGAAATTAATTTTAATCTATTTTTAATTAAAAAATCTCCTACATGTTATTATTTCAACATGTAATTGATAAAAATGATTACTTTTACATTTTTAAAAATACATACTGAGTTTTTAAAAATCCAGTGTGTATTTTACACTTACAGCATTATCTTATTTCAGCCCAGCCACATTTTAAGAGGCTCAATAGTGATATGGGGGCCTGGGATACCATACCTAGGACTTTCCTTTCCTCTTTTCCTTTTCCTTCCCTTTCCCTTCCCCTCCCCTCCTCTCCTCTTCTCTCCTTTCCTTTCGTTTTTCCCTTCCCTTCTTTCCTTTCTCCCTTCCCTTCATTCCTTTCCTTTCCTTTTTTCTTCCTCTTCTCTTTCCTCTTACTTTCCTTCTCTCCTCTTTTTTTTAGAAAACAGATTATTCTTGAGCAGTTTAGACAGATGTGTTCCCGCCAACAACGTTCACCCAGAAAGAGGTTTCTCTGCATCCCTGTTGCTGCTCCCTCCTGAGTTGCTGCAGCTCCAGCATGAGCGGGGATGTGACAGGCCACTGGTGATCAGGGTACAAAGAGCTGCCTGGACACATCCAGCCTCCCACAGACTCACTATAGCCGTTGCTAACCAGGTGCGCTGGCTCTAACTCCATGGAGTGATGGGGGCAGGCATACCGAGGCCCTTTATTCTTTCCAGCAGCCTCTTCAGTATTTGCCAGGACTCCCTAGGTGTTCCCATGACTGGAATTTCACTTTGGAAGTTGGCTGGTAGCCAGAGACCTTTCTTGTTTGGACAGTCCCTGCATCCACTAGGGCTAGAGGGTAACAGAACACCAAAGTAGAGGGTCTCACAGAATTTATTACAGAAGTTCTCACATGTCCTGCAGCAATCCTAGAGGGGGAAAAACTGCTCTAAGGAAATCAGCTTCTCAAGAAGAGATCTGGAGAGGGGGAATTTTTAGGCAATGGGAGGGATAGAGAGAAGGAAGTAAGTCATCTTTTAGGCATAAATTTACCAGAAGTCATTACTTCTTTATTTGCATTTCCTTTCATTATCAAAGTCACACACACACACACACACATACACACACACACACACACACACACGCACACACAATGTGTTACGCAATGGCTTATGCATTGCTATGGCCCCAAAATGCTTGTGTGAGTCGGCATATCCCTGGCTTCCCGTGCTGGGGGCACCGGGAGGCACTGGGAATTTCTCAAATGCTCTAAAGGAGGCTGAGAGGGAGTTCTGAGTAATCACAATTCCTTGAACTTCTTGTGGGAAAAAGTAGTCCCAATTTCCTTTTAGAGATCACGTCTTTGAAAGCTGTTTGCTCCAAGGTTTATGTCAGAGAATGGTGAAGAGGCTGAGCAATGGAAGGTCCTGGCAGTGAGAAATCTTGCCCCAGGCCATGCCCACCAACACCACTGGGCCAGCCCGTGCCAGCGTCTGCCACAGTTCTGACCCCACTCATGGCTTCAGCGTCTTGACCTTTAATGGGATCAGTCTAAGAAAACTCTTCATGTCCTTCTTGTCACCATTCTCTCTTATGGTCCCAGTCCCTGGTGTCCTCCCCTGCTCTGCTCTCATGCCCCTAGGTATCGCCCAGGGGAGCCTCATGCACCGTGTCCAGAACTGAGCAGTTCTGCCAGCAATCTGGGTGGGCCAGGCAGCCACTCCTTGCGCAGTCCCTGCCCCCAGCTCTCCAGTGGAAGTCTCCGCCCTGTGTCTCATCCTCTTTGGGTTCCCATTCCCACTACCAGGCTAACAACTGAGCAACTTGATTTACCAAGGAGAAGATGGAGAAAGAAAAGAGATGAAAAGAAAAAGAGAAGAGACGAGAAAGAAAAAGAAAAGGAAAAAAAGAATAAGACAAGACAAGAGGAAAGACAAGAAAAGAAGCCAACCCAGGCTAAGGTGCCCGGGTCCCTCTGGGGTAGGGAATAACTGTGGAGGTCGTGGCCCCAAACAGTTGTCCAATCTGCAGGAACACAACGTGGGGATTTCCGACCAGGGAGGAGATGCCATGGGCAAGGGGGTTCCTACAGGGGGAATAGAGGCCTCCGCCTACTCTGTCGGACAGCCCCACCTTGGCCAGCCTGACTGAGGCCACAGCGGCTGCTTGTTCCTCCCAGCCTGGCTGCACTGGCCTAGCCTGGGTCTTAGCGCCTGCCCCTAGACCTTCATTTTCTTAGGGAACACAGTAATATTAACAATAATAAAAAGCTCGGGCTGGCTCTGTAGCCTAGTGGTTAAGGGAGTTGGATCACACATGACTAACAACTGTTCAAATCCCGGCCTCAGCTTGAAAAACACATCAGGCCAGGCCAAAAACCCTGAGAGGCTGGAGAAGCAGAGGAGCAGGGAATGCAGCCACACCCTATGGAGGGGTGTTTTCTCCCTCTCTGTCTCTCTCTGGCAATTAAAAAACAAAACGCACCTTCTGGCAATTAAAAAACAAAAACTCTTTTCAGAGTCTCAACCAACACAAGCTATCTATAATTCCAGCAACAGCCCAGGTACCTGGTAGCCCTTTTCCCTCCAGGCATTCCGAGAAACTACCACCTTCTCAGAGAGGCACCGAGGGAGACCAAGCCGTGGTGCCATGGGCCTCCTGGCCTCATAGCTGTGGCCTGGCTCACTGCAGAGGTCTGGGCTCCTCCCTGAGCCCCACAGCATGGCTCCTCTGCCCTAGAAGCAAGACCACAGGGAACACCTCCAGTGAAAAAACTGGGACTTTCAGGTTTTTTTTCCAGCTTGACTTCGTTTTTTCTGTTGTCTATTCAGTCATCTCATAGTCATTTATCGAAACCCTAAGGGCTGGGGACACAGCACCGAGCTCCTCCTGGCTCTGGTCCAGAGAGGCCCCACCTGGGCATCTGGAAAGGCCTCAGTTTTCCCTCACTTTGAAAAGTGCCTGCTGAGCAGTTCCGCCCCTTTGTGAATGAGCTCTGGCAAGCACAGAGCTGAGTCATAGGCTTGGTGACACAGAGCACGTGATTTAAATTGCCCAGAAGAATGACGGGCACCCCAGCCCGTGCCTCCCCACCCTGAGGGGCTCTGGGTGAGCTACTAGTCAGCTCAGAAGGAGGGAGCCAAAGATTATCCTCTGAGGTCTGAATGCTGGAGTCAGCTGCCGAGGCAGAGGGCCCTGTCCATTCATGGCAAATACCTTGAGGGAGTCTTGAGGCAGCCACTGAATGGATTAATTGGGGTTGTTTTTAGTTGCCTGAGCAAAGTACTTTTCTCCATGAGGAGCAAATTCGCCATGGTCTTTTGGGTGGGTGGAAGGTGGAGATCATTCTCACTTGGGAGTGGAGAGGGGAGCTCAGGCCAACTCATGCAGCTTGCTAGTGGCCCCCTGACTCCGGAGCCTCCAGGCATGCACAGAGCTGGTGGAGGGTGGCTCTCCCCAGCTGCATCAAGAACTCCTCCTAACATGCCCTGGGGCCAGAGCAACCCACAGGGGACAACTGCCTGACCACCCTTGGGTGACCCATCTCTCCTGGGGTAGGACAGAGCAGGAATTTTTTTGGAAGGCAGTGGGCAGCTGAACTCCTGTGTCTGGAAAGCCAGCTGGAAGCTAGGCAGCTGGTGGCTTGTCAGTGGCAGGCAAGGCCTGAGTCATGGCCCCGCCACAGGCCTCAGTGAGGACTGACCCACAGAGGAAATTACACAGCACTCTGCGGCCATGGTGCAGGCAGGGGCTTTTCCAGACATCAGCTGGGAAGGCAGAGCGCAGTCTTCACCCACACTAGAAGCCAAAGCTTGGGGACCCCCACTTACCCAGGGGAGAAGCCCTGTGCAATTCTTTCCACAGCTCTCCAGCCGGGTGCCCCAAAGTACCAACCCATTTGCCGGAGTTGCTCATTCAATGAGCCCACCATGCCCCACAGAGCGCCTTAGGTGCAGCCCCCAGGCCCTCCACTGGCATTCATCCAGAGTCTACACTGGCCTCAAGAGCAAACTGAGGGGCCCTTGGTCAGAAAAGACCTCCAATAGAACCAGAGGCCACTCCTCTCAGGTAGCTACGTGACCCTGAGCAACCAATGGCAATTAAAGGCTGCCTCAAGCCAAATCTGTGCCTTAGATTCATCATCTTCAAAATGGGTCTTGAACACCTAATTTCAAAGTTGTGGTGAGGATCAAATGAGAATGTGCACAAAGGAGCTGATCGGCACAGAGTTGGGTGCACAGCAGGTGTTCTGGGTATGTTCCTTGTTCTTAGCCTGCTCAGAGGCTAAATCCAGGTTGGCCCTACCCCCAGGGCTCCACCCTCAGTTATTATCCCTTCCCTTCCCCCACATCCAGTCTCCCAAGTCTTCATGCAAATGTGTGGCTGGAGGAGGAGACAGAAGAACCACTGTCTTACCGGGAGTTGGTTCATCTGGCATGAGACATCACACCAAAGGGCACACCAGGAGGAGATTCTTCTACTAGTCCCTCACCCCCCTAAATCTGACACCCCAGAGCCAGACTGCAGGGAGCCAGTGGGGACAGGGGCAGGGGAAGAGCGGAGGCAGACATGAAGGAAGTCCCTGGGCCCTGTACCTGGAGTTAGAAGGGCCATCTCTGGGACAACCCTCATCCACAAGGACTTTGTGATGAGATAGAAGGTCCGCCTGACAGCCTGAGGGCAGGACTACAGATCCTTGCAATTCCACTGGCGCTGACACCTGGGAGAAGGGCTGCACCACCATCCCTTCTTAGGACGGGCTCCATGTGCCAGTTACAAGGAGGCCTAAAAGGCTGGGTGGCCGAGGCCCTGCCCTCCATCCCACTGCCAGATGAGCAGATGGAGTAGGCATGCAAGCAAGCAGATTCCGCCCGATGATGTGCCCTCCCTAACCCACGCTCCATAGTTGTCCCGTGACTCCTGTTCCCATGTGCTTTGCCTGTGCTGTGCCCTCGGCTGGAGAGGCTGTGCACCAGCACCCCTGCACCCCCAGCTTCAGAGCCCCTCCCCAGGTCCCTGTGAGGGCTCTGATTGTCTCAGTCACCAGACAGTACCCCCCCAGAAGCCAAGGCCAGCTTTCGAAGCTGGTCCCCTGAGTCATACACAGTGCATAGTAGGTACTTACTGTTTACATTTCGGCTTATGGTGGGACCAAATTCAGCTCAGTGTGTGTGTGTGTGTGGGGGGGAGTGCAATTCACTGTGCACCTACTGTGTGTCAAGCCAGTGTTAGGCCCTGCCCTCACACATTTCATTTATCAGTGCGATCTGCATGGCTGCTTCTACATCACTCCAAAGGGCCTTTTCAGACGGACTTTTTCAGCTGGGGTGGGGGTGGAAAGAGATTCGTGTCAGTTGATATTGCCCTTTTTAAAAGTGCTTTGCTCATGGAGGCCTCCATCTCCCCCTGGCAACTTCCCTACAGCTGGCTGTAACTAGCTGATTAGGCTGGCAAAGGGGACTTGTTGCTCCACTCCTGCCACCTCCCCCTGTCCCTCTGAGCCTGTGTAGGGCCAGGGCCACCTCTTCCAGAAGAGCTTTCTCTTCCCACCCTGGGCTGGATGGCAGCAGGATCAGTGGTTCTTCCTGGAACCTGAAGCCACCCTGGATGGAGCATCCTCTTCTTCTTTTGTCCCCTACTCCCAGCACTTCAGGGGTTCATTTGGACTAATGGCCCTTGCAGCAGCCTGGCATCAGGTGGCAGGACTGCCAAATGGCTAAGGAGCTCCCCTGCAGCTCCAATGCACCACTGACCTCAATTGATTTTAGCACATTCTACTCCCAGCTGAGCATTAGAGAGTGCAGACTGAGGCTGGAGGGCAGCTTTGGGTTGCGGGTGCAGTGGAGACCCTGCTTTGTGACTTTACATGTAGAAAGAGCTTGTGGTTATTCTCCATGTGATCTTGACAACCATGCTGTGTGTACATAGGAGGGAGGGCAGTTACCTCTAATTTACAGATGGGAGCCCTGAGGCCCAGAGGCGTCAGATACACTGAGAGTCTGCACACTCCAATTCAGGGCCACTTTCCACCACCAAGTGCCACACGAGCAGGTCCAAGTACCAGGCATAGAAGCAAGAGAAGGCAGGGCTCAGAGAGATGGTTCTGAGGGCATTTCTCCTCAGGGAATAAAGGTCGGGAGACCATGGGCCCGCTTAATGGTTGTCTGGCCCTAACCCCTGAGGAAGTCACGGCTGCAGTCTCCTGGGGAGAAAACAGGCCATGCACCTCCCGCCGGGGCTGGCGTCTGGTAAAATAGCTGGTATCAAGGAAACACTTAAATACTGCCTTTCTGTGCACCAAACCCAGCTCAAGTGCTTTCCAAAAAATGGACTCATTTAATTCTCATGAAACCTTAAAAGACAGTATGATTAGGGCCAGCAGGTGGTGTGGTGGTTCAGTACTCAAATTGCTGGACTCCCATGTGGCCAACTGCTGTTAGAATCCCGGACCTGGTGCCTCACTTTCTCTCCCTCCACCCCCACTTTCTTTCTGTCTCTCTCTGGTGAGTGTGCGTGCCCTATATCAAATTAAAGTAATAAATAAAAATTAAATAATTTTTAAATAGTATGATTATTCCCATTGTATAGACGAGAAGACAGAGAAGCACAGAGAGGTTAAGAAACTTGTCCCATTGTATAGACGAGAAGACAGAGAAGCACAGAGAGGTTAAGAAACTTGTCCAAGATCACACAGCTAAGAAATTCCAATAAATGTGAATATTCTTCAACCTCTATGAGACTCTTAACTCCTTGAGACCAGCAGTTGGCATAATAGCTATGTTGCTGGACTCCCATGTAGTTAACTGCTGTTTGAGTCCTGGACCCGGTGGCTTAAACACGCTGGGCGCGTGTGCGAGTGCCCAAGATCCCAAGAGGAGAATGGAGGAGAAGGGATTGTGGCATGGCCATCCCTCTGTGGGGTGGGGATGTCTCACTTTCTGTCTCTCTGCCTCTCTTTGTCTTTCTGGAGAGTGCACGTGCCCTATAGCAAAAACCTCTCAAAAAAAAAAAAAAAAAAAAAAGACTACTAACTCCTTGTAGGCAGAAAATGAAACTGGTCCCTAAAGCTGTGCTCTGGGTAGGAGTTCAAGTGTGCCCAATTTCCACACTCTGCTTACTAACAAAAGTGCACTTTTGCTTGGAAGGTACAATTGTGGGGTTGTTTGTTTGATTTTGTAAAAGCAAAACTCCTTTGCTATGTTATGTAGCTTGGATAAGAAGCATGTTCTCACTTTTTAAGTAGTTTGTGGCTACTGGTGCTTCCTCCAGCTGGAACAGTACAAAAGTGACTGGAAGAAGGGAGGTGACCGTGCAGGTCAAGTTTCTCAGTGGTGTCAGTGTGGAAAATGTGATCCGGAGTCTACCCCCTCCAGGCCTTTCCTGGACAGAGAGCCTGGCCCTGCACAAGGGACTGTTAGGTGACCACAGGAGAAGAGCATGTGCCTGGGGACAGCCCGCTCAGATCCCTTGCTCCAGGGACACAAAACCAGTGAGAGGCAGGGCTTTCCGTGGTGACAGCTTTTAACACTTGAGACCTCCGGATGCAGCTATTTAATATTATGTCTAGACTGCAAAGACAAAACAAAATCGCATGAACGTTATCTTGCTGTGCCAGCGGATTCCTGGTTGGGCTCCCTCCAGGGAAAGGATGGGTGGAGACCCTGGTGAAGCAAGTGAAGTCTGGGTTTACTGCTTCGATGCCCCTATTGGTCTTCCAGGGTGCTGCGGGGCCTTCACGACTCTCTTTCTGTACCTGGGTCAGGCCCACCACCTACACTGATCCACACCCTGGTTCTGGCCTTTGTAAACAGCCCCTTTGTTAAACTCTCCACTGATCCTGCCTGTTCCACTAGTGATGTGCCCAGCAGGCTCCTCAGATCCTCTCCTCACGCCTCCAGATCCGTCAAAAGGCCTCCACAGAGGCCAACTCCCTTCTGGTCTCTGAAGGCCTCGAAGACCCCAGCTGGGTGCATTTAGAACTGAGGGACCTGAGGTCTGCCAAAGGGAATGCATCCTGGGAGCAGGCCCCGCGGCGAATGCCCGCGCCCAGGAGCACGGGGCCCTCCAGGAGCCTCTAGGCCTCCAGGCTGCGGGCTAGCCCCTCCTCCCCCGCCAGCGCCACCAATAGGGTGGCAGAGATGGCACCTCCCAGCTCCCAGCTCTCAGCTCCCAGCTCCCAGGCCAGCCCAGAGGCCATTCCCACCCTACAAGGAACGGTCGGTGCCTAGTTGCGGGGGTGGGGAAGCACACCAGGAGATGCTGTCTTTTTTTTTTTTTTGGCCTGCACCGCGCAGGGATGCTGACTGCTTGTCAACTTTCGGAGAAACAGGAAAAGCTCGCAGGCTGGTCCACACTTGGCCCTGTTTTTTTTTTTTTTTTTTCCCCCAGGTCCAGAAAGTGGCATGAAACGCATCCTGTTACCGTAACATGAGTCAGATCAATCCTGCTGTGGTTTCTTCTCCAGGTGCACCGAGGTGCAGCCCAGGAGGGGGCGGGACCCGGAACATAAAGGATCCCTAGACTTGGCAGGGTAAGAGAGAGGCTGCAGTGCTTCTAACTGCAATCACCCGAATTTCGCGGACCGTGAAGGGGCCGGGGAGCTGTAACTTCTCGAGTGTTGCAGAGCCAGAGTGGAGCCCAGGAATCCGTGTGGGGCAGCGCCCTTCCCTGGAATCCTGCTCCCCTGTGCGGTGCTCTCCTACTGAGCTGTGTTCCAAGCAGCTTTTCTAAACCCCTTGCCAAAGGCTTGGAATCTCAGGTCAAAGATGCTTTGTTGAAAACAAAGGGAGGATCAGCCCTGGTGTATTAAGGAAAGTAAATGCGCTTCCTCTGGAAGCACTCCCTGATGGTCCCCACGTGAGCAACTCTTCCCTTCTCTAAAGTCTCTGTCTCTGGATCTTTCAAAGTAGGCTGTAAATGTTAATATTCATCTATAGCAATCCACACTTTTCATTTAATGTCTGTATTCACTTTTCCTGCACCGTTTAAAGATTCCTCAGCAGTTTTCCCTCTCCCATTTGTGTCCAGCCTGAGGAGTGTGTGTTAAATTTGGATGGACGATCTTTCTAGGACAGCAGTCACAGAAATCCAAAGATTGGGAGTGAAGAAGTCCTGAGCATTACACCCTGAGCCCTCTGGGCCAAGGCCTTCAGCAGCCCAGGTGGGGGTAGGGGGGTGCACGTTGGTGCTGGATTAGCAGAGCCAGGATTGTTTTCTAACCAGGGTGGATAAAAAGACTTCCCTTTCTTTCCACCGCCTTGACTAACAGTACTGGTTACATTATTGAGTGTTTACCATGGGCTGGGAATTTCAGTTACTTTTTCAATACTATAGGCAGGCAGGAACCACCAAGCACTACTACCCCCAGTTTAGACATGAGAAAACTGAGGCACAGAAAGGTTAAGCGATGCTCAAGGGCCGGCCCATAGCACAGCGCAAAGGCACTGTGCTGGAGAAGCCAGGTCCCACATGGCTGACCAAGGTTCAGATCCTGCCCTGGAGGTCTGAAAAACATGCTGAGCGTGTGTGCACCTGCCTAGGAGTCCGATGGGAAGGAGCAACAAAGGAAAAGGGATTGCCGCATGACAGGGCCCAGCTGGGGGGTTCTCTCTTTCTTCTGTCTCATGTGCACACATACACCCTCTGGGAAAGAACAAAAGGAAAAAAATGTGTGCTGAAGGCCTATGTTGGCAGCTAGCGAATAAGGCCTGGAGGTCACCATTAGCTAACATATTCTATTGCAACGCCCCCTCCCCGAAATAGTCACTCCATGGTGACCTCCTGCCCCTTGATACGGTGTGATGGGGTCCTCTGAGCAGCCCCCAAATCTGCCTAGGCAAGCTGGGTTCCCAGATCAAGGTGCTTTTTTGTTATTGTTACTCACAAGGACTCCAACAGTTTCACGACCCTGAACTGTGGGAAGTCCTGGCCTAGACTACATACTGTGTGCTCAGGCGTTCTCTGAGGTGAAACGTGGGGGTTAGGAGGACACAGCGAGGAAGGCATACAGTGCTACCAGCCAGTGGCTGCCTGCAGAAGGGTGGATCATCCTCCCCAGAGAGCTGGTTGTTATTCAAACAGGCTGCTGAACAATGAGGCTGGATAGCCAGCCAGGGAGAACGGGAAAGTGCCTTCCCTTATCAAGATCATGGCCTGGTTCACTGAGCAGCTGGAACAAGACGTTCCCATTAAGTCTCAAAGTAGCCATTGACAGAGATAATTTGGAGGAAAGTTAACACTGGGTGTGTAGCCTAAGCCCTCCCTTCCCAGGGAAAGTTCTGAGGACTCTTCTGTGCAGTGGACACAACCCTTAGCAAACAGAAGGGCAGATTCAGTGTCAGTTCCTGCGCCCGAAGTAGTCCTCACTGTCCCCTACCTTCTGTGACATTTGCGAGGCTATTCACTGCACTCAATTCTTAGTCCAGGAAGCGTGAATCTTGAAAGCGTCTTGGGAAATCTAGGAAGATCATTACAGGAATAACTCAGATGACTCAGCACTCTTTATTTCACAAAGGGAAACAGAAGTGTCACAAACAGTGTTGTTCCCCTTAAGTTCTAGGAAGCTCATTACAGGAATAACTCAGAAAGATGACTCAGCACTCTTTATTTCACAAAGGGAAACAGAAGTGTCACAAACAGTGTTGTTCCCCTTAAGTAGGTGGATTGAATCAAGGTCTTTGAGGAAGCCCCAGGCTCAAATACAAAGGCTCTGGTGGGTAGGATAGAGTTCTCACCTTTCTCTTTTCTTTCTTTTCTTGTCTCTTTTTTTTTTCTTTTAGTGGGTTTTGCTCCCAGGAGAGACAGAGACAGTGAGAGGGAAAGTCAGAAATCACTCCCCCGCCAGGGGTATGGCACGCTACAATCCCTTCTCCATCCTCCTCCTAGGATTTTGAGCACATATGTGAGAATGCACATGCACCTGGCTTGAGTTTCAAGTTGCTGGGTCCAGGACTCAAACCACAGTCATCCATGTAGAGTCCAGCACCTTAACCATCATGCCATCTGCTGGCCCCATGTTCTCACCTATTTAGGAATGGCTGAGGGACACAATGTGAGGGGGTCACAGACTGCTTTGAGCCTGGTAGTCAAGGCATTCTTCTGGAGCACCGGAAATGCAGAACTATGAATTCATTCCATGAACCAGAAGCGTTAGTGACAACAGAAAATTTGCCTATAAATAGGACGCGAAGTTACAGCCAAACCTTCACACAGGATGATGAATGATTTCCTAGTTAATTCATTAATATCCATCTATTTGCTTTTATAAATGTATTATGTAAAAGATATATAAACATTAATTATAATTAGTAAAGAAATTGGAAGGATGAAATAAAGTTTTTTGTCCTAGTAGTGGTTTATTTCGCCAAGTTACTCTAAGTTGTTTATTTTTTTAAAAAGTACTTTCCTAGATGTCACGCCCTCCACACTAATATTGTGAGGCTCCTAATTTTGCGCAGATCTTGCACATAGTGTTTTTCAGTCAACGAGAGTTCAGTCACGTTCAGAGTATCCCAGTGTCGCACGTCACATCATGTCACTCGTTTGCGGAGGACGACCATAGTGTGGTTTGGTCTGAAGCTGACTTGAAGCACTGGGGGAGTTCAAGACTTGTCAGTGAGTCCTTGAAAGGTCCCGGAGTCTGGGAGCTGGCCTCAGCGCTGCCTCAATCTCAGGGGTTCAGGACTTGGGGGGTTTCCAAGGCTAGATTACCGTAAGCATAGCAAATGATTGTTCTGTGCGATGGTGGAGCTCCTTTCTTGCCAAGAGACACCTTTCTATGAAAAGAGCATGTGGGGTGCTTATCCTGAAAGCCATGGCCTTTCGCTCACCCCAGGATTCCTCCCATTTAGACAGCTCTCTCTGGGTTGGGAGTCACCAAGAGTTGCTTTCCTCAGGAGCTGGAAGTACTTGAGAAGAGTAGCCATGACAGGTTTTCTGAAATTCCTTACAGCACTTTGAAAGAAATATGTACTGAAAGTGTAACCCAGTGGGCAGCAAACACTTTATATTATTTTCAAGTGACTTCTTGTAACCCTGGCTTGTGACGTAGGCATGCTCTGTTCTATAGTCTTCGTCCCTGCATAAATTTTCCCTTGCATTTCACACTCTGTCTTAGCACCCTATGGTATGGCCTGCACAGACATTTCCATGCATTTCAGTCATCTATTGTTCTGTGTAACAAAACACCCCCAACTTAATGGCTTTAAACAACTTTGATTTATTATTTTTAAAATTTTGACGGAAGGTGCCTGCACTCCCTGGAGGTAAACAGAGAGAGAGCCAGGGAAAGGGAGAAAGCAACAGAAGGTACATGCACTCCCTGGAGGTAAACAGAGAGAGAGAGCCAGGGAAAGGGAGAAAGCAACTCCCACGGGAAATGGTCATGCCATAATTCTTTCTCTTCCATTCCTTCCTTCCATCAGGATTTTGGGCACACATGCACACGCACCTGGTGTGTTTCTTTTCTTTTTTTAAAAAGAATTATTTTATTTTAACTTTATTTATTATTATTGTTACTTTCCAGTTTGATCAGACAGACAGAGAGAGAAAGTGAGAAAGCAAGCCACCAGATTCAGGACTTGAACCATGGTTGGCCATGTGGGAGTCCAGTGCCTTTAACCACCACGCCACCTGCCGGCCCCCTTTTTTTTTTCACCTGGTGTGTTTCTCAAGCTACCAGGTCTGGGACTTGAACCACACAGTCAACCATGTGGGATCCAGCTGGATGGCTCACCTAGATTTATTTTTTCTCCTGATCCTGAAGGTTGACAAGGCGGTTCCTCCACTCCATGTGGTGTTACTCATGTGGTCGCATTCATTTTGGTGCTCATGGGCGCCTCTGTTCTTCCCCAAGAGCTATCTCATTCTCCTGCACTTCAGCTGCTAGCCAGGACTTCCTTAGAGCATGGCAACTGGGTTCTAAGAGGAAGTGTTCCAAGATGACAGGCCTAAAGTACAAATGTTTATCAAAGCACTTCTTATGTCATGCCTCCTTAAAGTCCCATTGGCCAAAGACAGTCACATGGCCAAGGTCAGCATCAATGTGGAGGGGACTATGAAAGGGCATGGATGCCAGGACATATGCTTCTTTGGAGGGCACCATTGTAAGAGTTTATCACAACTCCATTCTTAGGCCAGGAGACTATTGAATAGGTATGGATTTGACATTCTCAGGCTCAGCTATTTAAGAGCAACCCTGATGTTGGAATTGTGTTTTTGCAAGCACAAAAGTCTGAATTATGCACCTCTAGGCCAGGGTGCAGAAGTGAGAATTACAGGTGAGTGAGCTCGGCTGTCCACCCAAAACCTAATTCTTGTCAAGGCTTGGGTGACCTCTACTTATCTTGGTCACAGGGGAACACTTGCCAAGTGAGGGTGAAGGGGAAAGGACATCATGTAAGAGGAAAAACTGGTGATGGTTGAAAAGATTCATTTCTTAATCAGCATAAGACATATGAGACTCTCTGTGTAGACATGATCAGGGGATGAGGAGCAGGAGGAACATTTCCTTATGTGAAAATTTAGAGATGATGTACCCATTGCAAGTGTCAAGTGGCTATAGCACTAGGTAACATCTTTAACTGATATTAATAAAATTCTAATATAAGGGGAAAGATTTCACCCAGGGGCATCCCTCTGGATTCCATGGATTCCATGTCTGAGTACTTTTTTTTTTTTTTTTTTTGAGAGGTTTTTGCTATAGGGTGCGTGCACTCGCCAGACAGACAGAGACGGAGAGACAGAAAGCTAGAAATCATCCCCCGGGGGATGGCCATGCCGCAATCCCTTCTCCTCCATTCTCCTCTTGGAATCTTGGACACGCACGCACATGCGTACGGCATGAGTTTTAAGCCACCGGGTACAAGACGCGAACCGCGATCGACTACATGGGAGTCTAGTGACATAGCCATTACACTAACTGCTGGTCCCCTGAATACTTTTTTAAAAAAAGAATTATTTTATGTAACTTTATGTATTTATTTTTCTTAATTTGACCAGAGAGGGACAGAGTAAGAGAGAGAGAGGGAAAGTGGGAAATCAAGCCACCAGGTCCAGGACTCGAACCATGGTCAACCATGTGAGTCCTGTACCTTAATCACCACATCACCTGCCAGCCCCAATCATGTCTGAATCCTTTTAAGGAAGAGCACATCCAGAGGCCACCCCTGGCCCAGCAACTGTCAGTAATTTAGTCACAACCCTGTTACTTGCCTCTGCCTCTGCTCTGTGGTCGAATTCCTGCATGTTTTTTTTGTAAATGTAAGCATAGAGTAGGTGCATTTGTTATTCTTTAAAATAGTCATCTTGCACACTTTTCCTTTTCAAGTCCTAGACCCAGTGACTTGAAAATCATGCAGGGTGCCTGTGCATGCATGTCCAAAATCCCAGGAGGAAAGTGGAGGAGAAGGGATTGCAGCATCGCCATTCCCCCTGGAGTGTGATTTCTCATGTTCCCTCTCTCTGTTTCTCTCTGGTAAGTGCATGTGCCCTATGGCAAAAAACCTAAATAGTAATAGTAAATTAAAAATAACAATAAGCTATATATTTCATCTATCAAGTTAGCTGACTAATTTGTAGGTCTAGTGGCAGTGACACAGTCATAATGCAGTATTCTGGGATGCTAAACCCACATGGGAAGGTCCTGGATTCATGTCCTAGAGCCTTACTGAGAGATCGGGCATTGCACATGGGCCTGTGATCCAGGCTGGCTGAGGCTGGGGATAAATGATGGTGGGAAAATCTTGCTGGGTGTCTGTCTATCTTTCTCTCTCCCTCTCATGAAATAAAAGCCAAACTTAACAATTAACTGACTTTAAAAATGTACCACATCCAGAGTTAGAAAGAGCAAGGTTGGAGAACTACTGCTGGGAAGAGAGACTTGCCTGCTTGCGAAAAGTGAGAGGATTTAGCAATGCGTATAAGGAACCTTGGCAAACTCCTGCCCTTTGGCCCTGTACGTGCTCTTATGAAACTCCATCATGAGGATGTGACCTTAAATACATAAGGACTCTATTCAACATTATCTCCAGTACTGAAAATGGAGCTAAACAAAACATCTAAGAAGTAATCAGTTAAATCACAGTATTTTCTTGTTGGATATTCTGCAGCCATTAAAATTTATGCTTAAATAACTTTCTAAAAAATAATTATTTTATTTAACTTTATGTATTTATTTTAATTTTGACCAGAGAGAGACAGAGTGAGAGAGCAAGAAAAAGGGAAAGTGAAAAAGTAAGTCACCAGGTCTGGGACTTGAACCATGGTCAGTCATGTGGGAGTCCAGTGCCCTTATTCACCACTCCATCTGCCAGCCCCTCAAATAACTTTTATAATACAAAAATTGCTTATATTATGTTACATTTAACAATAGATTACAAAATAATATGAATGATTATATGAAGAAAAAAATGCAAAAATTCAAGAAAGAAATCATTCAAAATAGTCATTTCTTTCTTTTTTTTTTTTTTTTGAGAGGTTTTTGCTATAGGGCGTGTGCGCTCGCCAGACAGACAGAGAGAGACAGAGGGACAGAAAGCGAGAAATCGCCCTCCAGGGGGATGTTCACGCCGCAATCCCTTCTCCTTCATTCTCCTCTCAGGATCTTGGGCATGCACACACACGTGCCCGGCGTGAGTTTTAAGCCACCGGGTCTGGGACGCAAACCGCGGTCGACTACGTGGGAGTCCAGCAACATAGCCATTACGCTAACTGCTGGTCCCCAAAATAGTCATTTCTGAGATACCAAGACTAGTTTTGCCGTTGGTCAGGGAAGTCCTACTGAGTTTTTTTCCGACCTAGTGTGTGTGTATTTTACTTTTAAGAAAATATACATTTCCCTTACAATTAAAAAACTAAACGTGGGAACCAGCAGTTAGCGTAATGGCTATGTCGCTGGACTCCCACGTAGTCGACCGCGGTTCGTGTCCCGGAC
>NW_006159844.1:5223864-5230448 GCF_000334495.1 Tupaia belangeri chinensis | reverse complement strand
GTCAAATTAAAATAAGAAAATAAATAAATAAAGTTAAATAAAATAATTCTTAAAAAAAGAAAAGACTATATATATAAGACCAGCAGGTGGTATGATGGTTAAAGTGCTGGATTCTTTCATGGTCAGCTACAGTTTGAATCCCAGACCTGGCAGCTTAAAAATCACTCTGGGTAGGTGTGTGTGCATGCCCAAAATCCCAGGAGGAGAACGGTGTGGCCTTCTCCTTTGGGGATGATTTCTGACTTTCTCTCTCACTGTCTCTGGTGAGTGCACACACCTTATGGTAAAGGCCAATAAAAAAAAGAAAAATGAAAAACTAAAGGTATAAGAAGAAAAACATTTGCAGTGATAGCAAATGACCTCTCTATTGTCAGGGATTTTGATATTTTGATTTTTACCTGCTAGCTGAGAGGGTCCATTAATAGTCATTTAATTTTGTATTCTCCAACATTTGTTCAAATTTTCTTCAAAAAATGCACAGCATTGAAGTTGCTGGATGGGAAACAGAGGGATGCAGGGAGGGAGGAAGGAGAAGATAGATATGGATTTAAAACTGAGGACTAAAAGAAAGTAGGGCATTATGATACAGGGAAGATGGGAAGGAACCAGCTGCTATGAAGACATGAACATGACATTTTATTTCTTTCTTTAAAAATAATTATTTATTTTATTTTATTTTATATTATTATTATTTTTCAATTTGACCAGAGAGAGAAAGAAAGGTAAAGTGGGAACGCAAGCTGCTAGGTCCGGGACTCAAAATGCTATGGCCACATGAGAATCCAGCGCCTTAACTATACCACCACCTGCCAGCCCTGAACAGGACTTTTTCAATACAAATATTAAAGATAACTCTTGAGTCATACCCTATTATGATCTGCTTTAAAATTTTTTTATTTAGGGAAGTGACCTTTGCCTCCTCAGAAGAGATTTCATGGAGGATTTCAGGAAGGCTACGAAGAGGGCAGCAGCTTACGCATAATTAAAGGAAGACAATACGGTACATTGCATGGAGCCAAAATTGGATCTGAGATTGGGTGCTACCAAAGTTTTGCTTTTGCATGGAAATGTCTCCGGCACGATTATACCATTGAGAAGGACAGCTTTGTTCATTACCTAATGTTCAGCCAGACTTTAAAATTAGTGCAGAAGGTTCTGAACTTTCATTTTGAGGATAACAGATGAACAAAGATGAAATATCAAGGAAAAAAATGATTTCTTCCATGAGAGAGTGAAGAGAGACAGCGTTGCTGACAACACCTTGGAGCCTCTACCAACCCCGAGTTTCAGTCCCCCTGGATCATGGGTACACACATGCCCAGGGTACTCAGGGAGGTCTTTGGTCATGAGCCTGGGACCTTCCCATATAGGTAAGCCTTGCTGAGTACTACCTTATATGGCTGCACCACTGTCCAGACCCTCATTCAAAAATATTTTGCTTTTTTGGCAGCACAGACCCAATGTGAGCTGGGCACCCACTGGGCTGCCTCTCCATTGTCCTGATCTGACTAGACTTAGCAAGGGTTTTAGCACAGGGCCCTCAAGAGTTCAATACATCCCACTTCCTGGGATAGTTAGACCAGTCTGTGCCTGTTCCTGGTAAGTGGGACAGTGGTGGAGGTTGACTGAGGGCTTGTCGTGTCCAGAGTGCCTGCCCATCACCACGGGCGGTTTGGCAGCACATGCCTCCCGACTTGGGGCAGGGTCCATAGAAGAAGGCTCCTGTAGACAGAAACCAAGCCCAGCTCCTCCTTAGAGGGGGGCAGAGGTGGAGGACCAGATGACTCTGGATGGCCTCTCAGACATCAGCCCTTCACTGACCTCGGCTCTAATGAGCCTCCAGAACCCTGACTCCAGGGGCTCTGCCCCTGACCATATAAACAATTTCCACTGTCACTCTGGTTTGCTGTGTCCTTCGACAGTCCTTGGTCCCTCAGGACTGGGTATTGAGGTATGCTCAACTGTGGATTAATGTTTTTGAGAACAAAAAATTTGGAAATAGCTTTATTATTTTGTCTTGTTTCTCCACACACACACACCCTCATAAAGTAACAGAGAAAGACATTAAGAAGAAACTAAATTTCTCTGATTTATTGTTAATTTTTTTAGGTGTGATAATGGTATTCAAGTTATCCTTTTAAAATGTAGTTCTTACCTAACTCAGTGCTGTGACACATTGGTAACGCAAGTGCCAGGCAGGACCAGAAGTCACACGGTAACTGCAGGTTCAGATGGGTGCCCAAGACTCTGAGGAGGGCTGGGGAAGAGAATGCTGTGTGGCAAGACCCTGTCAAGGATGCTTCTCTCGCTCTCTCTCTCTCTCTCTCTCATTCATTCACTGTCTTATCTTTTAGGGATATGTGCTAAAATATTTAGAGGTGACTTTGTGTGATATTGTGGCTGTTGTTTACTTTGTAATGGGGGAGGGAGGCAGAGGGAAGTATAAATGATACAAAAGTACAAATGAAACAAAATTGCCTATGAGCTGATAAATGAAGCTAGAGAAGGGTTTATTTTTATTTCTTTGTTTTGAAGAATTATTTATTTTAATTTGCTATAGGGCACATGCACTTACCAGAGAGAGAGAGAGAGAGAGAGGAGAGAAGGAAAATGAGAAAGCAAGTCGCCAGGTCCAGAATTAGAACCGCAGTCGGCCATGTGGAAGTCTGATGCCTTAACCACTATGCTGCTGTCTGCTGGCCCCAACAAGGGTTTATTTTAATATTCTGTCTTCATTTGTGTGTATTTGAAGTTCTCCATAAGTGTTTAAAACACACACACAGACACACACACACACACACGCCCTAGAATACAACCACACTGAGATAACCACCATTGACATCTTGGGACATTTGTTACTCAAATTTGTCATCTGAACCCAATTCATATGTTTGGGAGATGCATTCAACTTGAAGCAAAAGTGCCAGGCATGGAGCCTGCAGGTGGCGTAGTGATTAAGGCGCTGGACTCCCACACAATTGACTGCGGTGCAAGTCCTAGATCCCGCAGTTTGAAACTCATGCTGGGCACATGTGCTTCATGCTCCAAATCCTGAGGAGAATGGAGGAGAAGGGATTGCAACATAGCCATCCCACCTGGGGGGTGATTTCTCACTTCCTCTCTCCCTCTCTGTCTCTTTCTGTCTCTCCAGCGAGTGTACATGCCTTGTAGCAAAAATCTCTCTCAAAAACAAACCAAAATGCCAGGCATTCACTTTCCCAGCCCCCCTTGCATGGCACCTGACCCTTTGTCCAGACCTTGAGTCAGAGGCTAACGTGGTGGGGGCTGTGTACAATCCGCTTCAGGTGTGGCAGAACAGTCAAGGCCAGCAGTGTGGGGGAGAGCCGTTTGGGCCCCGGCTGTGGGGGAGACTTCACTAGATCTTTTCTCTGGCTCTCCAGGCCACCTGAGGATTCTTAGGGTTTCCTTAAATCCTCTTCATAAATCTCTTTTCTACTGAAACGATCCAGAATTAGTTTCTTTGGCTTGCCACCAGGCATTTTCATGGGCAGAACATCTTTGCACAGCTTTTGGTTTATTTTTATTTATTTATTTATTTTTTGGAGAGGGTTTTTGCTATAGGGCGCGTGCGCTCGCCAGAAAGACAGAGAGAGACAGAGAGACAAAAAACGAGAAATCACCCCCCAGGGGGTATGACCATGTCGCAGTCCCTTCTCCTTCTTTCTCCTCTCTGGATCTTGGGAATGCACGCACATGCGCCTGGCGTGAGTTTAAGCCACCGGGTCTCGAACTGCGGTCGAGTACATGAGAGTCCAGCGACATAACTATTATGCTAACTGCTGGTCCTGCTTTCCGTTTATTGATATGCTGATCCTGTGCTGTTTCGTGTCATGCTTTCCCCCTCCACTTGATGACACAAGGAGGTGTAGAGACCTTCCTCTCTCGTTCTCTCAAATGCACAGTTAATATAAGAGTGAGGCATTGTGTTCTCTGGGGTTTCATGATAAAAATTCACTCTCTGCATTCCTAAGGCAGGGAGCCCAGAGGAAGCTGGAGGGCCCTAGGGTCTGCCTGCTCAGCTCCTCGAGGGAAGGACTCAGGACAAGGCCCAGGGAAGGGGTGCACATCACGCTCTGGAACCAGCTTGTGTTTCTCCACAGAGACACCTCCCCCAGGCATCTGCCAGCCGCAGGAACAGAAGTTCCTCTCACCTTCCCAGCTTCACGGGACTCTCAGAGATCAGGAGCCTTCTGGCCTTGCACCTGGTGTGTCTCCATAGCTGGCCTCAGCTCCATACCCCTGAGCACCTCCTGGCCTGTTGTGGCTCTGTGCTGTGGGTTAGGTCTGCACTGGACAGGTGCGGGGAGGCTGGGTGGCGCTGGAGCCCTGGGGCAAAAAACAAGGTCAGGGAGGGTCAAGAGGGAAGACTGGATATCCCAGTTCACCCTTAGAAGATCTGGTTCCTCAGGTCCCGGCTGCCTTGAGAGTAGAGGAGCAAGGAGTTCTGGCTTGGAGGGACGCCGTGCCTACAGGGAGGGGCATCAGGTACTGGAACGTTACTAGCATTGATCATCCTAATGGCAGAAGCTGTCATCTACCGGGCACCTCCTATGTGTTGGCACTTTGTCAGAGCTTGATAGACACGAGTGACAGGGAAGCATCACAGTCACACTGCAAACCATCGTAACTACCCTGCTTTACAGAGGGGAGGCTGAGATGCAGAGAGGTTAAACAACTGGTGCAGGGTCACACAATGATGCACATTAGGGCCCAGAATGGGATCCAGACTGTGCGGAACCTCAGATGAATAGGCAGTTGCCTTGGAAACTGCTGTTGTCATCATAGCCCAAAGGGTTGGTGCCAATTGATTGGCCAACCCCAGGCCCCGAGCCTTGCAGATGTCTGCTCTCTGTCATCTCCAGCCCTTGGGTCACTGGAAAGATGCTCTAACCTTGATCACACAGTCACATTGGCCAGGCTTCCCCAGCTCTGAGGAGTCAGAGCTTTCTCTACCCTTTGTAGATGGGTTCCTTCTCTCACAAACCTTCCTGGGATAATCCCTTGGGCTGGGGCAAGAGGTGACTGGAGACCGTGCCTGTGGCTAGAAGGCCTCTCACCACAAGAGCCTGTTGTGCCAGGATTGCACAGAGAACTGTTGCAATCAACTGAATGGTTATTCCCCGCCTCAGGGCGATGGTACTAGGATGTGGGGCCCTCCAGAGGTGGTTAGGTAGGTCATGAGGGTGGGACCCTCAGGAATGGGATTAGCCCTCATGAAAGAAGCCCCAGAAAGCTAGCCCCTCCCTCCAGACGCAGCAAGGAGGTGCCATCTCTGAATAGCAAGTGGGCCTTCTCCAGATACAGAGACTGCCTGTACCTTGATCCTAGCCTCCAGAACTGGAGAAATACCTTCCTACTGTTTGTAAGCCAGTCCATGGTGGACATCACAGCCTGGACAGGGTAAGAGACCCGTGTTCAGGCGGGTTCCTAAGTGCTCACAGCAACTCTGTCACTTACTGTTTAGACATGCCTATGAAGAACCTATTCTATTTTTCTTTTCTTTCTTTCTTTAAAAAAAAAAAAAAATTCAGATTAGAAAAAAAAAAATCTCCAGAAGGTGCACATACTCACCAGAAAAATAGAGACTGAGAATGGGAGAGAGACAAAGAACCCCCTCTTCACTTCTCCTCCATTTCTCCATCCTGTGGAGATTTTTAGACACACATGTAGATATGCCTGGTTTATGTTTTTAAGTTACCAGGACTGTCAAGGGAACCGCAGTAGTCCACATAGGATCCACCTCCCTTAAACACTAGGCCATGGGGCCAGCCCTTTCCCTTTTTCTGATAAGAAAATTTTATACAATAGAAGTAGTAGCAAGTGGAACTGCGGGGTTTTTGAGTTACTTGAGTCCCCCTGTATGCTGCTGGCTTAATCAGTAAAATGTCAATAATTTGGCCATAAAAAAAAAAAAAAAAAAAGTAGCAAGTGGGTTCTCAAAGAAAAATGAGTTAATGTGGCAGCCAGAGCTACTCAAGATGACCAATAGCAGTAGTGGGAAAAAGCTGTGGTTAGGGAGCTCTGAACATCTCCAGCAAAACAAGGAGCTCCCCCTGACCAGTCTGGTAAAAACAAACAAACTTTAGAGGCAGAAGACGCATGGTTTGAATCCCAGCACTGCCACTTTTTCTGGCTGCATCCCCTGAGACAAGTTTCTAAACCTCTCTGGACCTTGGTTTTCTTCTTTTTAATTTAAATTTTATTATTATTATTGCCATTTTTAAATATGTTTGATCACTATATATCATTTGATTTGTAAAGAGAATTTACCCAACATGAAATACACCTCAGACCAGTCCAGCTGAGAATACTATACATCATTAATAGGTAATAAACCATTACTGTGTCCCACAAATGTCTTGCCTCTCTATTTTTTCTCCCTAATTTCCTTCCCTATAATCTTCCCCTTTCCTACCCTCTTCTCACACTATCTCTGGTGTCTACAGTTGTCTTCCATTCCTTTTCCCCTACATTATATTGATCACACAATTTCTTAAATAATCTAACTACTTTCAATAGCAAGTTCAGCTGGTAATTTCAAGAAAAGCAGTTTTAACTTAAAT
>NW_006159844.1:5219580-5223549 GCF_000334495.1 Tupaia belangeri chinensis | reverse complement strand
TGCCCAAGATCCCGAGAGGAGAATGGAGAAGGAATTGTGGCATGGCCATCCCCCCTGGAGGGGTGACTTCTCGCTTTCTGTCTCTCTGTCTCTCTCTGTTTGTCTGGTGAGAGCACGAGCCCTATAGCAAAAAATCAAAATCAAAACAAAAACCTCTCCAAAAAAGGAAAAAAAAAAATCTTCCATATTTGACCACTTTCCATCAAATGCCAGGAATTTATTGTTTTTTTTATGGCTGAATAGTATTCTATAGAGTTTTGTGCCATTCTTTTTCTTTTCTTTCTTTTTTTTTTTTTGTGGAGAGGTTTTTGCAATAGGGCACGTGCGCTAGCCAGACAGAGAGAGACAGAGAGATAGAAAGTGAGAAATCACCCCCCCAGGGAATGTATGCACATGGGCCTGGCATGATTATCAAGTCACCAGGTTCAGGAGTTGAACCATAGTTGGCCATGTGGGAATACAGTGCCTTAGCCACCAAGCTACTGGCTGGCCCTGTTTGACTTTTTAAAAAAATGTTAATATTTATTTATTTATTTGTTGTGATTTTTGGGCTGCCTAGTCTGGGACTTGAACCATGGTCAGCCATGTGGGAATTCAACTCCTCAACCACCGTGCCACCTGCTAGTCCCTGTCTGACCTCTTTAATCTATCAAAAGGTACCTGTCAGAACCAGCAGTTAGTGTAATGGCTATGTCACTGGACTCCCATGTAGTTGACTGCGGTTCGAGTCCCGGGCCTGGTGGCTTGAAACTCACGCCAGGCACGTGTGCATGCGTGCCCAAGATCCCGAAAGGAGAATGGAGGAGAAGGGATTGTGGCGTGACCATCCTCCATGGGGGATGATTTCTCGCTTTCTGTCTCTCTGTCTTTCTGGCGAGCACACACGCCCTATAGCAAAAATTTAAAAAGAAAAGAAAAGAAAAGAAATAGTAGTGAGATAACAAGTAAATTAATTTAGCAGGGTTTAAAAATAGAAGGTACCTGTCAGGACAGCCTTGGAGCAGGACAGTTAATAGCTATGTATAGGAAGCCAGATCCTACAAGGTCCACCCCAGTTCAACTCCCAGCCCTGGTGGCTTAAAAAACACACTAGGCATGTGTAGTGAGTGCCCAAATCCCTACAGGACAGAGAAATGGAGAAGGGAGTGGAATGTGACCACGCCCTACTGGGGGCTGCTTCGTCTCTCTCTCTCTCTCTCTCTCTCTCGCTCTCGCTCCTGAAAGTGCACATGTCCTCTGGTAAGAATGAAGAAAAGGTACCTGTCATGTGTCCTACTACTCAGGACTTTAGGCCTAATGACTAATCAGCCTGAGGCAGACTAGCCCCTTCCGCCCCTCAGTTGACTTCCTGCATTAACATGGCCTTATTCTTCCTGTGTCTGTTACAATAACTTTACCATTTCAAGAGACTCTCATCCAGGCAAATGACTTGATTGTTCATTACAGGAATTGCTCTTTACTAGAAAGCATCAGCTGACATTTCACACCTAAGATGCTTCAAACAGCTTGCCTTGCTGTTTCCATCAACCCCAAACTGCTATGTCCTGATCTTTCCCCAGCCCTGCCCAGCCTGCACGTGGGAAGAGCTTCCTTTTACCCAACTTGAAATCCTCAGTGAGACCTGACCTCTCCTCTAGCCCCTTGCAGCCACCATGGAGGCTCTTGTCCCTCTCCACTGAGCAATCAGCTCGGCTCTGCCTTACCAGTTTGTGTGCTGCTGTCCAAGGGCCAGTATTGGCAAGATACATGACCACATGCCTACCAGCATCTCTGTGCCAGGAACAGATATGCAGATGCAGTCCTCCTGAAGGCCTATAAGGGCCCTTAAGGCCCTTATGCTGCACTCTGAAGCCCTATGCTAAGCCAAGAGGGAAGGTATCTGGGTCTGGGCTGGCCCTGGTGTTCTTTACTTCCATCCATGTGTAGGGATCTGTCTCTTGGGGTGTATGGGGTGGCCTTCAAGACCATTACTGCTGTATGCATTCCAGCCTTGGAAGTGTTCCCTGCCCCCTGGCCCCCAAGAACTTTTCGTGGTCAATCTGCCAGTGAGCAGTCACCTCAGTTATAGCCTTGAAAAGATGAAAGCTTTCTATTTGGCTTGTAGATTGCAGGATAGTCACATTTCTATGGCTTCGTTAGAGCTCGCCTTCTAACAAGAGAACAAGAGAATTTATGTACACAGGTCTGCAGAACCAGCTGTCCCATAGCTAGGCCATTTACTTAAGCTTGTTAGCTGGTCCTTAAAAGTTGCATTTGCTCGTTTGTTTGGGCATCCCCAGAGATGAGTATTTAAATATGGCAGTTTTAAATAGTCTGAGCAAAATGTTTAATGTGGTGACTTTGGGTAGACCCAAGCCTCAGGCAGCAGCAAACATAGACCACACAGCTGGAAACTCTTGGCAGGAGAGGCATGCCTCACTTCCTGACCTTAGCCCTATGTGAAACTCTACACTAAAAATTCTGGAGAAAATGAATTATGTTATGGGTCCATATGGATCGTAGTCCCACCCTGTTATTCAGGTCACTGCAGTCTCCTAAGGTCCTTGATCATGCATTTTCTGCATTACTATATGGTGTCTATGAGACACTTCTGCATTAACAGGAAACTTCAAAAATTCAAACCATCCTTCATAACCTTCACCTAATTTTTGTTTTTCATTATAAGGTATGTGACACCAGAGAGAGAGAAAGTGAGAGATCACCCCTAGAGGGAATCGCCATGCCATAATCACTTCTCCATTCTCCTCTCAAAATTTTGGGCACACACATACATGCCTAGTGTGTTTCTCAAGCCGCTGGGACCAGAACTCAAAACGTACAGCTAGTCATGTGGGATCTAGCTGCCTTAACCACCAGGCTACCAGCCTACCTGACCTAATTTTGATAGAATACCAGCAACAAATGCATAAAGAATATATTCAGAACTGATGACCTAGAATCACTTTTTAAAGCACTGTTTTTATTTATTTGTTTTCTTCCATGAATGAGCTAGATAGATAGAGAGAGAGAAATAGAGAAATAGCACCCCTATAGTGTCCCAATGCTGCAACCCACCCTCAGCCTCGGCTAACCCTGGGTCATGGGCAAGCACATGCCCAGCCACTCAGGTAAGTCTCCAGACCTGAGCCAGAAATCTTCCCGTGTGTAATCGCCTCCCGAGCGTCATGTCCCTCCGCTGAGCCGCCTGAAATCACTTTTGTCAGTGGGAATTCCTACATGTGCTTGGAAGTTGCTGTATACCACAGGTCAGATACAGAGTCCTGGAGCCCTGGCTTGCCCTTTACTGGCTATGTGAGTTGGGCTAAGTTTCTTCACTTTGCTCTGCTTCTGTTTTCTTATTAAAAATATGAGAATAGGGGCCAGTGATTAAGAGAATTGGATCCTACATGGCTTAGTGCAGTTTGAATCCTGGTACCAGCATTGTTGAGAGACATCAAGGACATATGTGTATGTGAGCGCCCCAAATCCCTATAGGATGGAGAGGCAGAGGAGAAGGTAGTGCAGTGTGACCATCCCCCATGGGGGAGGCACCTTCTTCCTCTCTTTTTCTCTCTCTTTCTCTCTGGTTAGAGCACTCACCCTTGGCAACAACAACAAAAAAACCCTGAAAAAAAATGCCTACTTAACAGGGTTGACGGAGTATTATAGGAGTTAATGTTTATAAACCATTTAGAATAGTGTCTGATACATAGTAAACACTAATATATGTGTGTGTGTGTGTGTGTGTGTGTGTATTTACTTAATAAATAAAAAGTAAAGTTATTCTCTTATTTTATCCCATGATCTATATTGTCATAGGTCTGTTAAACATTGTGAATAACATACTGTACAAAATGAAAATAGAGCATTTAAAAAGTTTCTTTAGGGGCTGGCTAGTGGCGTGGTGCTTAAGGTGCCGGATTCCCACATGGTTGACCACAGTTTAAGTCCTGGACTTGGTGGCTTGCTTTCTCACTTTCCCTTTCTCTC
>NW_006159844.1:5200715-5219540 GCF_000334495.1 Tupaia belangeri chinensis | reverse complement strand
AAAACAAACAAACAAAAAACTAACTAATAATAACAAATAAAATAAAATAAAAATTTTAAAAAAAGTTTCTTTAGCACTTACCTTTAAGTAGCTGAATAGTTTCCACATAGGCTCTACTCAATACAATTTTTTTTCCAGGGCTAGCAGGTGGTGTGGTGGTTAAGGCACTGGACTCCCACATGGTTTATTACTTAATACTTATTTTAAAAGTTTTTAAAAATTATTTTAAAGTTTTTGCTAAAGAGCATGTGCTTGCTGGACAGAGACAGAGGCAGAGAGAGAAAAAGTGAGAAATCACCCCACCACCCCCCCCACCCCCAGCAGAGCAGGTGGCCACACTTCAATCCCTTTTCAGATCTCCTCTTGGAATTTTGACCATGCACTCACATGTGCTAATTTTCAAGCCATCAGATCTGGACTCAAACCACCAAGTCAGTTATGTAGGATTCAGCTACAACCTCCACACCCCCTGCCAGTCCCAATACTCAATACATTTTTTTTTAAAAGATTTATTTATGGGACCAGCAGTTAGCATAATGGCTATGTCACTGGACACTCATGTAGTTGACTGCGGTTCGCGTCCGGGACCTGATGGCTTAAAACTCACGCCAGGTGCATGTGCGTGTGTGCCCACGATCCCAAAAGGAGAACAGAGAAGGCATTGTGGCGTGGCCATCCCCCCTGGGGGGGGATTTCTTGCTTTCTGTCTCTCTGTCTCTCTCTGGCTGGCTGGCGAGCACACGTACCCTATAGCAAAACACCTCTCCAAAAAAAAAAAAAAGATTTATTTATTTTATTTTATTCACTCCCACTATTATTATTTTTTTAATTCACCAGAAAGAGAGAGGAAGAGAAAGTGAAAAAGCAAGCTGCCAAGTTAGGGATTTGAACTACTGTTGACCATGTGGGAGTCCAGCATCTTAACCACCATGCCACCTACTGGCTCCCTCAATAAATGTTTAAAATATATGAAATGGTGGCAACATATTGGGAAATTATTATCTTTTTCTTTTCTTTCTTTCTTTCTTTTTTTTTTTTTTTTCAAGTTTACTGTATTTCTTTTATGAGAAAGAGCACAAGTGCAAGAGGAGAGACAGGTATCCCTGACAGGGTCTTGTCAGGGTCTTGTCAGACTGCAATCCCCTTCCCTTGACCCTGCACTAGTCAGGATCTTGGGTATACATTCCATGAGTGTTTCACGTCAACTGTGGATCCAAACCCATGGTTGGCTGTGTGGCTTCCAGCACTGACTGAGCCACCAAGGTTAGGCCCAGCAGTTACTCTTTACCTAAAATTTTCCATGATGAATTTAGTCACCTGCCTGTTAAGGCTTCCTGTATCCTGGTAAGGACAGTGAGAACTTCCATTATAGAGAGCAAGCTGCTGCCTCCACTTTGTCCAGGTCCACAGCCTCAGCAGGGCAGGGCCCAGCCCACGCACCATGGCAACCCATACAAAGATACAAGTAAGCTCATTTTAGAACCAGCAGATGGTGTAATGGTTACGTCGCTGGACCCCCGCGTAATCGACTGTGGTTTGAGTCCTGGACCTGGTAGCTTAAAACTCACACTGGGGGAACCAGCAGTTAGCGTAATGGCTATGTCGCTGAACTCCCATGTAGCCGACTGCGGTTTGAGTCCTGGACCTGGTGGCTTAAACTCACGCCGGGCACGTGTGTGTGCATGCCCAAGATCCCGAGAGGAGAATGGAGGAGAAGGGATTGCAGCGTGGCCATCTCCCTGAGGGGTGATTTCTCACTTTCTATCTCTCTGTCTCTCTCTCTCTGTCTTTCTGGTGAGCACACACGCCCTATAGCTAAAACCTCTCCAGAAAAAAAGAAACCAAACAAACAAACAAACAAAACCCTCACAGGGGCACGCATACATGTGTGCCCAAAATTCCAAGAGGAGAGAGGAGAAAGGATTGCGGCATGACCATCCCCCCTGGGTGAGGGGTGATTCCTCACTTTCTAGCTGTCTCTCCAGGGAGCACACATGCTCTATGGCAAAAATCTCTCTTATAAAAACAAAAACAAACTCACTTCAAAACCAGCTTTCCATCTTAACGGGCAAGTTACCTGTTCAAATGCATTTTCTTCATGACTTTTTTTTCTTGGCTCCTAAGTGACTATGCCTTTGTCTTTATATCATGGCTGTTGCCTCCCTTGTTACACTTAACCTGCTGTGATGGCAGGTTTTTTTTTTTTTTTTTTTTCCTTGGGGTTTTTTTTTTTTTTTTAAATTGGGCTTTTTTTTTCTCTTTAAAATTTTATTTATTTCTTTGAGGGAGACAAACACCCCTAAGGTGTCTACACTTGATGATCCACGGCCAATTTGAGTCAGCCAGGATTGAGGGCAGACCAGTGAACCCAGTGTGTGTAGTGGAGAGACTTCGGGACGCAGCCCAGGGACCTTCCCATGTGGCCTCGGCATTGCTGCTTCCTGCTGTGCTACCGTGTTTGGCCTTTGGCCACGACTTTTGTCAGTACTCAGGACCCAGCCCTTGATTATCCTTGTTCTGGCTGTGGATGCCTCTGCCCCAGTTTACAGTGATACTGAGGGGAATGGCGGAGGGCACAGTATAATTTGATGCTTAGTTCTCTGAAGTGTGATCCAGAACACAACACCTCACCTGGGAATTTTTTTTTTTAAGAGAGATTTTTGCTATAGGGTATGTGCACTCACTGGAGCCACACAGGGAGAGGAGAGAGAGAGAGGGAGAGAGGAAATGAAAAATCATCCCCTGGGGGATGGCCACACTGCAATCCCTTTTCCATTCTCTTCTTGGGATTTTGGGCACACACACAATGCGACCAGGTGAGTTTCAAACCACCAGGTCCAGGACTCACAGTGAGCCATGTGGGAGTCCAGCACCACAACCGCTATACCACCTGCTGCACCCCTCACATGGGCACATATTAAAATGCAAAATTTCAGGCCAATGGAGTGAGGACTTATTTAAAATGCAAATGCAGGGACCAGCAGTCAGCGTAATGGCTATGTCACTGAACTCCCATGTAGTCGACTGCAGTTCGAGTCTCAGACCCGGTGGCTTAAACTGACGCCGGGCGCGTGTGCAGGCGTGCCCAAGATCCTGAGAGGAGAATGGAGAAGGGATTACGGCGTGGCCTTCCCCCCTGGGGGGTGATTTCTCACTTTCTGTCTCTCTGTCTCTCTCTGTCTTTCTGGTGAGCGCACGCGCCCTGTAGCAAAAACCTCTCCAAAAAAAAAAATGCAAATGCAAATGCAAAATTAGAGCATATTAAAAATGCAAAACTTCAAATCCATGGAATGAGCACCTGCATCTCAACAAGATCTCTATGTGATTCCAGTGCATGTCAAGTTTGAGAAGCTTTGGAGGAGGGCAAGCACATCATCAGTCCTTAATACAAAGGCTGGCGGCAATCTCCTTTCAGGTTCAGCTCTGGAATTTAGGGTCACACACAGACACAAAAAGGAACAGTATATCCTGCTGTGGATGGTCCATTTAATCCCAGCCTGGAAGTTAGTTTTGTTCTAAACACAGCTTGGCTTCCTGCCACCTGTCAAAAGTGTGTGGCTGGGTGCTCGAGGAGAGGCTAGAGAGCGGATAGTCTATCGGGTAAATAGCTAGCTGGAGCGGGAGCTCCCGATCCCCTCCCCCATCCCATTCTATGTTGGTGCCTGTGCTCTGAGCCCTTCTCATGCTCTGAGCTTTCATCTCACCACACTCACACGTGCTTGTCTGTCTCCTTCTCTAAGAAGGAGCTAGCAAAGGAGCTCTTTGAGGTGGAGGCCATGACTTGTTCACTTTGGGTCTCCAGCTCCTGGCTCTGGGCTGGAGAATAATACTTCTTCACAGTACAAATATGTGAATGGGACTAGAGTCCTACTCCTCTAGAAGGGAAATCTACATACAAGGGGACTTCAGAAAGATCAAGGAAAATGGGATGAAAATATCAGTTTATTTTGATGCAGAAAAAAGGTTAAAACTGGGGCTGGCAGGTAGCATGGTGGTTAAGGTGCCGGACTCCCACATGGCCAACCACAGTTCAAGTCCTGGACTTGGTGGCTTGCTTTCTTGCTTTTCTTCTCTCGGTTGTTCTGTGGTCAAATTGAAAAAAAAAAAAATGATGACAAATAAAATTAAATAAAATGATTTTTTTTGTAAAGAAAGGTTGCTATGTATGAATAGTTTTTTTCATAGCAGGCATTTTCATGAACTTTTTGAAGACCCTCCTTATATAGATCCAGTTTCAGTCTCTGTGATGCTCCTTTAAAATGAGGAAACAACTCAGGATATTCTCGCCTAGGTTCCAGAGGTTGGAGAGTGCTTCTTGGGCACGTTTCTGACTGGAGTTCTACAACTCTGACCTTTCTTGCCAAATGAAACTTCAGCTTTACCTCAGGCAAGTTAATGAAAATCTGACGGAAAGAGGGGTCAAAGAAGGAGTCCTGTCACTGACTCAGTTCTGTCACTGCTTAATCACTTCCAGTAACGATTGAAGCTTCAATGCAAATCCTCCCAGCACCCAGCCTTCAGCATTTCCAGGCCTCAGCGGAAGGTCTTCCAATTGCTCACACTTGAGTTTGCTCCCTCTTTTAAAGAAAAACCCTACCTTCTGGAAGGGACTTGGCACATGTGACCAATAAAGGAAATGTATCCTGCTGGATGAGGCAGGCAGGTGGAATCAAGGAACTAAATTCAAGGAAGTTGCTGACGTGACACTTTATTCCCTCCTGTGTCACTTCCCTCTTTCCCAAGGCTTTTTCTACTTGTCCTAACAGGACCTTGAGTTTCTTGGAGAACATCAAAGTGTGTACAAGGTGGCCCTCAGTCTGCTGAACTGCTTTCTTGAAAACTTTTGTTCGTGTTTTCTTAGAAACTTGAAGACTTTCTATAGGTTAGAATGTTTCCATTCTAAAATTTCCTTTAGAGAACTCCAGACTCTAGCCACCCAACCAACTGGCCTGATGGAAAGAAAACAGGTTTAAAATAAAAAGAAAGGAGTTAGAGAAACAGGGGGATGAACTAGCATAAGGAACTGGAGCAGACCTCAGTTCTAAACTGGGCCCAACCACCTTGAGATACATGCAGATGACAGAACCTACCCTGAGGGTCAGGGTTCTGAAGAGAAGCTGAGGCCTAGAAAGGTGGAAGCCTGGGCCCAAGTGGGTCAGAAGAGGGTCCTCCCTGCTGTCCTCATGGAGGGTGCCACAGAGTTGGTCACTAAGGAGGCTGAGGAGGGGCAAGCCACATTCCTTTGTCCCATTTCTCCAGTCTTCCAGTACTGACAGATTTGACACTAGTACAGGGGGAGGAAGAGTCAGGTCTGAGTAGGAAGCACTAAGGGTATCATTCCAAAATTGGGAATGCAAGTTTCCACCCTGGCTCTTTTGCATATGAGAGTATGGAATCTCCCTCTCCCATTCTGCCTCTTCCACTTAACTGAGAGATGAACCTAATTGATATTCATGTATTAGATGATTTAACACCTGTGCTCAGGAATTTTGGTGCAGAGCCTGGGGTATTTTTTACAGAGAGCAAATGCTTGGCTTCAAATGGACTAAGGCTACAGGAATGGGGCAGATTTGACTTTAGCTAGTCTGCAGTAATATTCTTTATGTATGGCATATCCATTGAGTGGCAGCTCCTTATTGGCTGGCCTGAAAGGTGAACATCATATTCATTAGTCTTTGACATCATTTGTGGATCAGAAAAAGGATAATAGGTGGGAACCAGTAGTTAGCGTAATGGCTATGTCGCTGGATTCCCACGTAGTCGACTGTGGTTCACGTCCCGGACCCGGTGGCTTAAAACTCACGCCGGGCACGTGTGCGTGCGTGCCCAAGATCCCGAGAGGAGAATGGAGGAGAAGGGATTGCGGCGTGGCCATCCCCTCTGGGGCGTGATTTCTCGCTTTCTGTCTCTGTTTCTCTCTCTGTCTGGTGAGCGCATGCGCCCTATAGCGAAAAAAAACTCTCCAAAAAAAAAACAAGAAAAAAGAAAAAGGATAATAGGTATAAGTCAAACCACACGAATTGTATTGATATACCACTCCGCCATGTACCACTCTACAATGTCATAACCTTATTCCTTTTCCTACTTAGATAAGGGATGAATTTTAGCGATGAAACATCAAGATGTAGAGCATCTAACGCCATGGTTCACGATACTGATTTCTTGTGAAATCTGCTTCTGCAGAATAATATTCAGTAGAATCGCTAGACTGATTGAACTCATTGATGAAAAGACTCAAAGCTTTAGATTCCTTTTGTACTACAAGAAACAAAAACTAGGAAGATTTAGAGATGGAATACATTTAAACAATATTTAAGTGGCTGAAAACAAGAGTGTATAAAAGAAGTGAACCCCTACCACCCCTGCAAGGTAACCTTGGGCCGGACATCCTCTCTGGACTTGCTTCTCCTCGTATGAAATACAGGATGTTGTGTAATAGCTTGCATTTTCCTTTAGGACTATGTGCCTGGCACTCTTTTGCTTTTTACGTGGACTGTCTTGTGCAATTTTCACATTCCAGTTAATAAATGAAAAACCTAAGACTCAGAGGTGAGCACCTGTTAACAAATGTCAGTGCAGTCCCTTTCTGAGCCCAAGTCTTTTAGAACTTCCAGTATTACATATGAGAGCTTTCTCAGCTCTGTGAGAATTCAGCATACTCATCTTGGCCAAAATAATTCCCTAAAAATGGAATTTAGAATCCTGGAGCAGTTTAAATCAAGGGGATGAAAAGAACATGTCACAGAGACCCTTTCAGCCACAGGCCAAGCCTCTTGCGGCTATCCCAGCCTGAGCCTAGCATTCCTGACTCAAAACAGCCCCCTCCCACACACTGGGTCCGGGGCTGCCTCCAAAGCTCTGCCAGGAGGCTGCTGTGCCATCAGTGTGAGAAACTGCTCCCTGAGAGAGTTCTGTGACAGGCCCTGGTGAATGCCCCCACAGCTCTTCACCTCCACTTGAGGATGGAATGACCCTCAGAATTAGAGTCCTACGGCAGCCCAAAGAAAATGATCAGGATAACTCTGTTTGTAAAAACCGGTTTAATAAATATACATCTTAAAAGTACCAAAATAATTACCAACAAAATACACTATGTACAACATTTACAGGAGGGTAACACAAACCTTGACAGGGAACGACTTTGAACCCCACACCGCCCACAGGTTTAACCACACACACTGGGTTGTTACACATCACAGGATACACCTGGATCTGCCACGCACTCCATGATGGTTCAAACCAAGAAACACAATAAATAAAGTAATGGTCCTTTCATTGAATTTTGGATACCTTTCTCCAAAAGCCCCACAAAGGTGAGGTTTAAAAGAGGTTTTCTTTAAAATCCAATGATCTTTCTTGTGCCCACACAAAATTAAAAAACAAAACCAAACAGAACCAACACGAGGGCTGTTCCACCATATGTGCATGTTCGGGCTGGGTAGCATGCAGTGCATTTACAAGTATACCCTTTGAATTTTTTTTTTCTTTTTTTCATTTTTTTTTTAGAAAAATAAAACTCTCTTTTTGTACAAATGTACAAGTCCATGTTCTTTCAGACACTTTTCACTTATAACGTCAGGCGCTGGCCTCCAAACACACAGTCATCATAGGGCAGCTGGAAACAAAAAGAAAAAGGCATTAACTTTCAGAGCCTGGCTGACGATGCTGGGGTGACGGGAGGGCTACTGTGGATATAGCTCTGGTATTCTTGGACTCCATTCTCTACTCAAATATAATGAACTTCATAGGCTGAGAGGATTTTCCTTTAATGCTCCTCTCCTAAAAAAAGGGTAAGCTATTTGGGAAAAAAAAAAAATCTACTCTTGGGATTCTGATTATGCACATTAATGTTTGCTGAGAGCCCTATGGTAAGAGTAGCTCTAGGGGCCTGGGAGGGAGAGGGAGGATGGCCACTCTCACAGCCTCCTGCAGTGTTGAAGATATCCAGAGAGACTCACCTCGTCCTCCGTGAACTCGGACTCTGTGTCATAGCTCTCTTCATCCTCGCTCTCTGGAAGCATCTGAAGGTTTTCTAAAGTCAGTTGGCCTAGCTGCTGCTGTATCCGCGTGCTTGGGCGGCCCCAGGTGAGCTGGTAAGGGGAGTAGCCCTGGTAGGTAACTCGGTTGACATCAGCCCCACACTTCAACAAGAGTGACACCAGGTCGGGATTCTGCAGGTCCACTGCGAGGTGGAGGGCAGTCCGGCCATTACAGGGCTCCTGAAACCAAAGGAATTGGAGATGCTTAGGGCTGAGCTTGGAACTTCTGCTTGCAACAAAAGCATGCGGAGTATGACCGAGGAGGAGCTGGACTCAGTCCACCTGCAGGCAGAAGCACTCACCTGAGCATTGACATCAGCTCCCAAGGACACCAACAGCTCCACGATGCCTAGGTAGCCATGGATTGAGGCTAAATGGAGACACGTGTGGCCTAGAAGAACAAGCGGGAAAAGGATGAGCACTTGCTCCAACCCTCACATCCGAAGCAGAACCTTTCATCTATTCTTTCCTGACAGTCACTTCTTCATTTTAAGAACCCAGATCTAGGTTCTGGATGATCTTAGTAAAGGCATCAAGTAGGCATTTAGAATACCTATTTTCTCAGCCCTTCACATGTTGGGAGCATAAGCTCTTCCCTGACTCCTAGAGCTGGCCTACCTCCCCCTTCCCCAGGCTGCCTGCCTCTGATGGGCGGGGCAGGGCAGGCTGACATACCGTTGTAGTTGGTGGCCTGCAGGATGGCCGGCAGGTGCTGGGTGGTGCAGGCCTGTGTCAGGACTCCCACACTGGCTAGGCAGCCCTGCTCACAGGCGAGATGAAGGGGGGTATTTCCTCGAAAGTCTCGGAGCTCAGGATCACAGCCAGCTCCCAGAAGTGCCTCGGCAATTTCTGGCTGGTTGGTGATTACAGCCAAGTGAAGTGGAGTCTAAAACAAAACAGAAAGAGGATAAGCCATGAACCGGACCATAATCTGAGTTCCCTTGAGCCCCAGAGATCTTTTGTGTGTGGGTACTGCTGCTCCCAGACAGGCACAGGGGGCCAGGCCAATACAGGGGTCAAGGAGGGTCAGAGACCTCATGGAGTCAATGGCATTTTCATGACTCTTTAGGAAGTTGGCCGCTATTAGTGTAAAAGGTCATGGCTGATAACTAGTGGCTGTTATCAAGGCTGGGGGTGTGGGAGGGAGGGGATGTGCTACATCTGGGATCAGAGAGAGACCACGCTGGGCAAGTAGCGCACCTGTTGCAGGTTGTTCTGGAAGTTGAGGAAGGCCAGGTCTCCCTTCACCTGGCGGATCACTTCCATGGTCAGAGCCTTCTCTTCATGGATGATGGCCAAGTGCAGGAACCTAGGGGAAGAGAGGGAAAAACCCCAGGGCTGGTGAGTGCACTGCGTGGGGCCCAGGAGGCGCGGCTGCGGGGGATTGCGCAAGGCCGGGGTTTCTGGAGGCCGAGGCCGCGGTGTTTTCCGTGAGGTTATTATGAGCTGAGTGTTCCTGGCAGGCGCCCAGGGACTTTCCGGGCCCCCCCTGCGGGCGGGCGCCGGCCAGACCGCCCCCCCGGCCCGGAGGACCTAGCGGGCGGATGGGGGTTGTGGAAACCCAGCTTTGGAGGAGGCACCTCGGAGCCGGACCCTCAAGCCCCGCAACTATCCTCTGCATCCACGCGCAGCCCTGCAGCTTTGCAGAGGCTGGAGGCGGTGCACAAACCCCGAGCGCGCTGCGGCACGCTGTCCTGGCTGCAGGCCCCGCGCCCCCCGCCCTGCATGTCCCGCCACCCCGACCCCCGGCGCCTGTGACACTTACGAGTCCCCATCCTCGGTGAGCTGCTGCTTCCAGGGCTCGCCCCGCGCGGCGCGGTGGCTCCCGCGGCTCGAGACGGATCTCGCGCAGCTCTTTCACCATCTGCTCGTACTCCTCATCCTTCATGGAGTCCAGGCCGCTGTCGTGGCGATCGTCCAGCAGCCGCTCCTTCTTCAGCCCATCCCGAGGACCCTCCATGGCCCAGTCCTGGGCGCGCTCGGCCGACTGAAACATGGCGGTGTGGGCTCTGGCGCTGCTACCCAGGTGCGCTCGGCCGCAGGCTGCGCGCTGCTTGCTCGCTGTGTCGCTGGCTGGCGGGACGGCTGGCTCGGACTGTTGTGGGCTCGGCAGCGCCGCCGCGGCGCCCTATAAACGCTGGCAGGGGATTTCTCTGGGGCGGGGTTAGGCACGGGGAATTTCCAAGCCAGTCAGACCAGAAAAGAGAACTGGCCTCGTCCTCTGCCAGCGGGGAAAAGAAGTCTAAACCTCGAGCCGGGGTTCATCAGAGAAACTCCCTGCGATGAGCCACTGGGGTCATGTACAGGGAACTTTTTGATGAGCGCTGAGTGGCTGGAAAGTCCTCCCGACAGGTCCCCCTCCCCCAGGTACTTCCCTGCAGACTGCACTCAGTAACCCCGTCCCTCTGCAAGAAACCCTCTTTCACTGGGATTTCTTTTTTTTCCTGGGATTTCCCACGATCAATTTGATTTGGGGTCTTTGGCTGCAGAGTTCCCAAGGACGCAGACGTGACAGACAGTTCCTTTTTGGGGTTTGCCGACCCTTTCCGTTTTCTGATCTTTTTGAAAACGCAAGAGTGGAAATGAGGGCTGCCTGTAGGGATCTGCTTTCCTTAAACTTACCTCTGCGGGGCAGGACAAACTGGCGGTTAGAAGGTCGCAGGCAGCCGCTGCATTTCTGCGAATTTTCCAAGCTCTTTGCAGTTCTGGGACATTTAACTCCCCTACACTCCCGGCCTCCTTACGCAGAAGTTGTGGAAACTTCGGTGTTGAGAGCCCCTAAATGCTTGGGGGAACCCTTAAAATAATTTCCTAGTGATTAACAAGCTCACAGGCTGGGGAAGGGGCGAGCTCTCTTGCCTTGCATGGCGAAAGTGCTAAATAGGACCATGATTTTTTTCCTCCCCTTCTTTCAAGAAGAGCAAGGCGTTACTATTTGTAGTGGGGGTTGCAGGTATCTCGCAATAACAAAATAATGATTGAGTTCATGCGCTCTGATTTACACTGTGTTGTTGCAGAGAATGGATCCTGAGTCTACTTTTGGGTGGAAATCCAGCTGAGCGATTTTCCAGGAGCACTTGGAGAAGGAGGCTGAAGAATGGGTTGAGTAGTTAGTGGAAGGATGGCCAGGAAAGGAGCTGCTCTTTGGATCCAGGCGCCCCTAATACTGCGCCCATCCTGGCCCCTCCCCCCTCCTAAGTTCCCCACCCCTGGGAAAAGGTAGCAGTGTGGGTAGCCACTCTGGAAAGTAAAGGGGTTTGAGCTCACCATCCTATGGTTTCACCTGCAGAAATGGAATTCGTGCTCCCCACCCCCACCTCCTATTCTGCAAGCCACAGATTGGATTTATCTGCTTCTAGGATTGGTCCAGGCAAAATAAAACAAGATCTGTCCGAGTTCTTCAGAATTGACCCCAGGAAGCCTCCAAAGTTCTGCAGACATTTCTAGTGACCACTGCAATCATCTTTGCCGTGACTGGCCCTGTACTAGTCAGCCATCCCCCTGTCCTCACAGCTCCTCCTCCAATGTTAAAGTAAGGAATTCAAGTTCATAGCATGAGAGACAAAATATAAAAGGAAAAAGGAAAACTAAAATCAAGAAATAAAACCTTCGGAGTAGTAATGAGCACCATGGTAAAACAAAAGCTTCCCAGGGAAAATTCCATGGTCTCTGCAGGCTTACAACATGCAAACAGACAATTATCGAGGCAAGGTGAAGCGACAAATCCTAAGTGGGAGATCTCAGTTCCAGGTTCTACCTCTAATTAATTGCATGTTAGTTAGGCCAGTTGACTTTTTCCATGGTATACTTGGTTTTATAGTAATCAGATTGGATTTAATATTATTTGAAGTCTTTTCCAACTTAAAAATTGTATGTGACAAGTAAAAAGTGTATGTGACAAGTATGTCCACAAACGCATGTCTAACCCTGCTTTGTAAGGGTGGCTATGTCTCTTAGAAATATCGTAGTGTACATTTTGGTAAGAATTCCAATACTTTATGTATCATATTGTTAGTTCTCAGAACTAATCTTATAAGATATTAGGTATGGTTCCTCCTTTCCAAAATAGAAACTGAAATGCATAGAAATTTACTCAGGCAGTTATCTGATTTCTATCCCAATAGATTAATCATTGGCTGAAGCAGTTGTAGTATTAATTTTGAAAAGTACATTGTAAAAATGTACTTAATATAACATAGTTTGGAATACATGCAAATATTTTCTATTCCAACTGTTAGGTTAAATAATAGGAAAGTTAGGACCGGCAGTTAGCGTAATGGCTATGTCGCTGGATTCCCATGGAGTCGACTGCAGTTCACGTCCTGGACCCGGTGACTTAAAACTCACACCAGGCGCATGTGAGTGCGTGCCTAAGATCCTGAAAGGAGAATGGAGGAGAAGGGATTGCAGCATGGCCATCCCCCCTGGGGGGATGATTTCTCACTTTCTGTCTCTCTGTCTCTCTCTGTCTGGCAAGCATATGTGCCCTATAGCAAAAACCTCTATAAAAAAATAGGAAAGCTGTCCCCTGTCTAGGGATATTCACTTAAAAATTATACAGAAGTGTTAAACTTTGCCCTGTTTATAAAATGTTTATTAGAAGAGGATTTTTAGCAGGTATAAAAATTATTATTAAAAAGTGACAAGTGTCAGGCCAGCTAGTAGCATGGTAGTTGGGGCAGCTGGCCGATTATGCAGTTTGAGTCCTAGATTACGTAGCTCGAAGGACATGCTGGGTGCATGTGCGTGCGTGCGTGCCCAAAATCCTGAGAGGACAATGGAGGAGAAGGGATTGTGCTCTACCTTCCTCCCTGGGGGGTGATTTCTCACTTTCTCTCTCTCTGTCCTTCTCTGGCAAGTTCACATGCCCTATAGCAAAAACTATTTAAAAAATTAATTTGAAAAAAGTATTTAGGAATAAGTTTGTACCTCCTTTTATGGTTTTACATTCCCGATAGCCTCCAGGACCTAGTGGTCTTTATTCCTGGTTAGTGTGACACCTAGTGGTAAGAGCTAGGCCCAGGCAGTCCTTGATTTGTCATAGTGCCGTTTGACAACTTTGGGAGGTGCTGAGGCTTGGTGACTTGTCCCAATCAATGGTGGATTCCCAAGGAGGTACCTTTTGTTTTCCTGTAACCCTGGGAGACTGTTTTAGATAATGTAATCCAACAGGTTTTCTCCCCATCATATATAGTTCCATATGGCTTAAGTCAACACACGTTCCAGCTTAGATGAAAAACAATACACTTGGAAATCAGAACCATGAGCAGATTGGGCAGAAGATGACCATGAAAGGATCTGATTTTTTTTTCCCCACCCTTGTGGATCCTTAGCACTTTGATTTCTCACCACCTTGTCCTTGAACATTTTAGCTAACCTTAGCCATTTCAAAATATTAAGACCTTAGATAACTATAGCTTTTAATGGTATTTGACTTTTTCCCTTTTAATGCAGAAGGCAAAAGAATAAGTTACACCTCAAAGCTGCTTTGTAGTGCAGCCCAGGATGCCACAGGGGAGGATGATAGGATGGCTATCGGTGCTCTGGGGCCTCATGGGGTGGGGGGTGCAGGAGCACCCCATGGGAACATTAGTGTCATCAGGGTCTGGTGTGCCTCCAGGCATTTTGAACACTCTCTCTGGATGGAAAATGCACAGTATGGACTAATCCTACTGCCTAAAGTGCTGGTCTGGCAGTAAAGAGGTTTTCTGCAAGTTCAGCCAGGTGGTTCAACACCCTGGGCTTCTCTTCATTTCATGGGCAGAGTGGCGTGTGCTAGTTGGCCTGGCTAATTTAAATGGTTTGGGGCCCACCAGATTAAACTTCTGATTCAGGCTACCTATCTCTCAGTACAGCCAGGCTGGAAGAGAGAGGAGCCATGACAGAGTCCTGAGGGGCCAGTGAGGCAGGCACACTCCTGGAGGACAGCCCTGCTGTGACAGCCTGGGTTCATGTTCTGCTTCCAATTGCAGGCTCGGTTTCTTTGCTCCTATGGTGGTTACAGCCAACCACACCACCCTCAGCACCCGTGTGTTTCCTTCCTACAAATTCTGCATTTAATGGGGATTGAAGCTTTCAAGGATCTCAAACTCAAGCATCTACCCATAGGTGCCAGGCCAGCTTCATGGATGAGTGCAGCGGGTCACGTGTGTCCACAGTCATGGCGGGGTCTCCAACAGCTGGACAGAGGGTACACTTCCCTCAGCTCAGACAGCCTTGCCTTGCAGCACTTGGAGCTCAGTACTGATCTTCCAATGTTAAAGAAAAAAAATCAGAAAATGGATTTTAAAGATGTGAGTAGTTTCAAGTCATAAAATATTATGACAACCAAACAAAATGCACTCGTGCATCTTCTGGCTAAATAGAGCGCACAGGCCTGGAGTTAACAACTTGGCTTTTAGCTAAGGTGTGACATTTTAATGGTACTTTGGGGGAAGGCACCCACATTCTGCTCCCTTGGTATCACAGGGTCTCTGTTCCTATCCCTCTAGGACACGCAGGCTGCTTCTGGCAGTCATGGTTGGAATTAGTGGCTCTAAGCCCCCAAAATGGAATTGTTCCTCCTCCAAACTGATTGTTAAACACTACACTATAAATCTGTAAAAGAAGTCCAACAAAGGTCTGATTTTCTTGTGACTACATATGTAAATGTAAATATGTATATTTCGTTATGTCAGTAAACAGCTTCTGAGATGTTCCTGCTCTGCAGGTGCCCTGCCACGTGCCCAGGTGCCACGTGCCCGGGTGCCTGTTGGGTAACCTGCTGCAAGGGAGGGTGGAGCTGTCATGCCACCTTGGCCAAAATTCCTGGCTCTCCCTTTCGTGGTTTGTTGGTGGTAACCAGGTGATAGTCATAGGCGGGTAGGTTTGTTCATGTTCTGTTGTGCTCAGGGAGGACTAGCTGGGTCAGGAAGGTGGTGGAGGCTTGACACACATTGCTTCCCTGTGTGCCGGTGTATTTGCTCTTGTGTCTTAGAGGGTGTAAATTCATTCTGAGTTTTGTCAGGATATGAGGAGGCCTAGCATGAGGGCAAGGTCCACACACAGCCTGGTACTTGGCAGCATATGAGACAGGAATGACAGGAAGCCCTTGCTCTTAGAGACCATAATTAGATCAGGATCCTTCTAAGTGTTAAGGGTTATGCTAAATCCAGCACCAGAAACTATAAGAAGAGTACACTTCCCCCTCCATGGTCTAAGGCAGGGTCTAAGGCAACTTTCAGGTGCAGCCCAGTGCTAGTTGGTGACCTGGTGGGGGCTGGGTTATGGACCAGGTCCACAGGATCAGCAGTGGGGCTGGGCAGCAGGCGGAAGAGTGAGGCTTCGTCTGTGTTGGCAGGGCCTCCCCATCACTCACATTGCTGCCTGGGCTCTTCCCCCATCAGATGAGGGTGGTATTGGATTCTCATGGGGACACACACTCTATTGTGTGAGTGCTTCATCTCACATTGCAATGTGGTAGCAGTGGAGTGGGGTGCTCGGTGTATGTGGTGTGCTTGGGTCATCTTGAGACCAGTCTTCCCCATCCCGTCAGTGGAAGGATTGTCTTCCACGAGGACAGTCGCTGGTGTCTGGAAGGTTGGGGACTCCTGTCTAAGGTCTCGGAAATGTTTAGGACTGAGGTACACAGGACTAGAGCTATTAAAAATTGCTTCAGATTACTGAGAGAGTAAGGATTTAGGAAACTTATCCTCAGCCCTTTCTTGTAAGCATAAATCCCTTTCCCAAACCTCTTGTGGGAACCTCTGTCTCTGGAGTAGAACCCCAAATTGTTTGGATTAGTATTCGAAACTGGGATTTGTCTCCAAGGCTTATCTTAGAGGCTATTACTGGGGAAGGAGTCCTGTAAAAACATTGGTTCTAAAAGTTATTCTTGGATGGGTTTTTAAGTGCTGAAAGTCAGTGAGAGATGGAATAAGAGGGGGTCACCCATGGGACCCCTGCGCAGGGAGAAAGGGAGAAGTTGGCCCAGCACATTTTTTCTTTGTTACCCGGTCTCAGCTGGCGAAGTCCAGTCCCATGACTGTGACATTTTCCCTCTGCATTAAGTCACTTAGCATGGGTCAGGCATGTTCATCATTTCCTATATTCTAGGGCTGCATATTGGCTAAAGTTTAAGGAAGGTTTGAACAAGAACACTGTATTTTCTGAAAGTGAGATAGATCCACACATTATTGAATGTTTAAATGTTAATAATGAAAACTGGGGGACCAGCAGATAGCATAGTGTCGGTGTCACTGGACTCCCACGTAGTTGACCGTGGTTCCCATCCCGGACTCTGAAAATCGGGCTACTTTGGTTGGAAGAGCATGAGAGAGAGGGAATAGGAGTGCCCCATGCTCACTGATTGAGGCTCAGAGGGCGGGGGAGAACTGGGTGGGGCTGACAGCATGGGTATGGGTCTTGGTAAATCACCAATGTGACCATGGCGGTGAAGGGGGCATGGGGAGGGTCACTAGAACCCAGTCACAGTTGGCTCTGCTGCCTTGAGGGGCTCAGACCCACCTCCAGGTTGCCTGAGCATCAGGAAAGCACTAGATTTCAGGGAGGCAGGCAGGGGAGTCACAGAAGGAGGAGAAGAGGCTACAAGCAGAGCAGAAGCTTGGGCTGAGGGGATTGGGAAGGGAGCCACAGTAGGTTTTTCCTTCCCAAATGGCAGCGTAGAATCCGAACACCGAGAGGAAGGAACACAGTATAAATGGTACTGTCTGCAGCGACATCTTCTGGCCGTTTGTGGAAGAACTTTTTTCTGAGGGAACATTTTCTGGCGATGGGACAGTTGAGTTGAGGAGGTGCTCTGAGACTGGGTATTTACTTGTGACTCTTGCGCATCATTTACCAGTCCCAAGGGAAAGACCCCCACTTTATTCGTGAGTGTTCCTCCTGCAGTCCCTGTAGCCAGTCAGCTCAATTTATCCTTGCTTTTGAAATGTTACCCAGACTATCCTCTTCTATTTCCACTGTCCCCACATTAGTGCAGACTTGTTGTACTATAGTGGTATTTCTTTTAAAGTTTATTTATTTAGTCTTTGAGGGGGAAGAGGAGCATCTCTAACAGGGCCCTCATACCATGATCCACCCCCAGCCTCACAGGCATGCATGTGCCCAGTGTCTTCAGGGAGGTGCTTGGATGTGAACCCAGAACCTTCCCATGTGGTTTAGCCTCACAGCATTGTGTTGCTTCTGCCTTACCTACCACCCATTCCCCAAAGTAGCTGTTCTAACGGAAAATGAGACCTGCAAAGTTAAAGTAGTTTACTCAGAAGGCTTTAGCCAGGAAATCTCAGAGCCAGCATTACAATTTATCACCATCACTCCATGCTCTGGTTCCCTCCATGCTCTACAATGTTGCTTAACTGTTCCTATTTAAATTCCAGAAGGCATTGATGGAATAGATACATTGTATTCTCTATAGCTTAAAAAAGTAATTGGTTTTTAAGTTGAAACATAATACCTCATGTGGTTAAAAAACCAAGCCATCCAAAAGAATTACAATTATGCAATTAAATCTCCTTTCACTGCTGTTTCTAACACACATTCTCATCCTATTTCCTGTAATAGAACCTCTATTGACCTCAGTGGCCTGTAGGACAGATTCTGAATTCTCCTCCCCCACTAGGAGTTTGCATCATTTATTTTTTTTAATTTAAAATTTTTATCATTTATTTATTTTAAAATTTTCCCACATTTACTTTACATATTATTTAAAATTTTTATCATTTATTTATTTTTAAATTTTCCCACATTTACTTTACATATAAAAATTTTTTTGCTCATACTCCATAGTTTTTAACAGTTAACAATTTTCAAAATGTAGCAAAACTGAATTTTAAAAATAATGTTCAAAATATTTGTTATAATTTTGTTTGTGACTACAACAACAGAGACAATATGGTTTTAAATATTTTTCAGAAAAAATATACATGTCAACTGCTCAAACTGTTGAAAAGAAAACACCCAGCACACATACAATTCATACATAAACCTTCCTACCTATCAAGTATTCTGCAGTATACCATCTGTTAGCAAAGATCAGTATCTTTTTCTTCTTTCAAAGTCTTCCTCAAGATAATCCTCTGGGGGACTGGCAAGTGGCATGGTGGTTAAAGGCACTGGACTCCCACATGGCCGACCATGGTTCAAGTCTCGGACCTGGTGGCTTGCTTTCTCACATCCTCTCTCTCTCTCTCTCTCTGATCAAACTGGAAAATAATAATGATAATAATAATAACAAATAAAGTTAGCCTAAGAAGTTTCTGCATGGCAAAAGACACAGTAATTAGTGTGAATCGACAGCCCTCAGAATGGGAAAATATTTTTGTAAACTATGCATCAGATAAGGGACTGATAACCAGAATACACAAGAAACTCAGGCTGCTGTTTCAAAAAAAGATGATCAACCCTATTAAAAGATGGGAGAATGAGTTGAAAAAAACACTCTCTAAAGATGACATATGAATAGCCAAAAGGCATATGAAAAAATGCTCAACATCCCTCATTGTAAGAGAAATGCAGATCAAAACAACAATGAGATACCACCCAACCCCAGTAAGAATGGCTAAGATTAAAAACAAACAAACAATGATAAGTGTTGGCATGGGTGTGGTGAAAGGGGAACACTCTTATACTGCTGGTGGGAATGTAAATTAGTCCAACCTCTGTGGAGAACAATTTGGAGATTCCTCAAAAATCTACAAATAGAACTGCCATATGATCCAGCAATCCCATTTCTTGGCATCTACCCAAAGGACAGAAGAATTTCTCATTGGAAAAGTGCTTGCACATC
>NW_006159844.1:5198501-5200344 GCF_000334495.1 Tupaia belangeri chinensis | reverse complement strand
TGTGTGTGAAAGAGTAGGGTTTGAGGAAGAACAATTAGAAGAAAAATGGGGAGGAAAAACAGTAATGGGTCAAAGAAAGGTGCTAATTTCTGTTAAAGATATATTGTAGTTTAGTCAACTGGACTAGGGAGAAATGTTCACATGTTAAAATATTCACTTTGTAAACTAAATAATGTGATTGACTGTATAAAAGAAAATAAAATTAAAAACAAAGAAAAAAATGGAAAAAAAAGTAAAAAAAAATAAAGTTAAATAAAATAATTCTTAAAAAAAAAGATAATCCTCTGGTTGTGGCCTCTCTTTTGCAATCTCGACTGATTACAATGCTGGGCTAGAAAAGTCCAGATTATTTTATGGTATGAATTCTTTCATTTAACTTCTCTAATCCTCTCTGCCAGGCAGAACTATTTATGGTGCCAGGTCATCTTTCCAAGAGCTTCTGTTGGCTTACTTGAGATCTACGTTAGTTCCATAGTTTTCTGGTTATATCTTCAGGTATGACATTCCAGTCAAAGACCTGTTCAGTAATGAATAATTCCAATTTCTGATTCAAGGCAACAGGTATTATTGAACTTATGCAAAAATAACTGTTCTGCTGCAAAATAAGAATACTCATAAATATTTTCCAATTCCAGAGGGGTCAGGAAGGGAGAAAAGTTTATATTTCCATTTAAATAAACAAACAACAAGAAAAAACATTTTAACAAATTACTGAACCTATCAACAGCTTGAAAGAAAGCAAAATCCTTAAATTGGGAAAACAAAGCATAGTAAAGAAAAAAATCAGTAATGTTTAACTCAAAAGTCATAAAATTCTATTTCACCAGTTCAGTCTCATTTGCAGCATTACTGTGGTCCAATCTTTCTGTTTAAATCCTAATAGTTAACATTCAACGTTGTTATTGATATTTCTTGTCCCTAGCTTTTTTTTTTTTTTTTTTTTTTGGGGGGTTTTTTCTTATGGGCCGGGTGCCAGACAGAGAGAGAGAGACAGACAGAAAGCAAGAAATCACCTCCCAGGGGGTATGGCCACGCTGCAATCCCTTCTCCTCCATTTTCCTCTTGGGCTCTAGGGCACGCACAGACACACACCCAGCGTGAGTTCAAGTCACTGGGTCCGGGACTCAAACCGCGGTCGACTACATGGGAGTACAACGACATAGCCATTACACTATGTCTATGTCGCTGGATTCCCATGTTGCCAACCATGATTCAAGTCCCATTATGCTATGTCTATGTCACTGGACTCCCATGTTGCCGACCGTGATTCGAGTCCTGGACCCAGTGGCTTGAACTCACGCCAGGCGTGTGTGCATGCATGCCCAAGATCCTGAGAAGAGAATGGAGGAGAAGGGATTGCGGTGTGGCCAACCCCCCTGGGGGATGATTTCTCACTTTCTGTCTCCCTGTTTCTCTCTGTCTGTCTGGCGAGTACATGAGCCCTATAGCAAAAACCTCTAACACACACACACACACACACACACACACACACACACACACACACAAATGAACAAGTCTGATGGGATAACTTTTATAATTAACCTGACGTTTCTCTTTTGCCAATTTTAGTATTTTGTCTTTGTCTGTGGATTTGGTCAATCTGGCTATGATGTGTCTTGGTGAAGATCTCCTTGGGTGGTTTCTATTAGGGGTCCTTTGCATTTCTTGGGTATGGATATTTGAATACCTCTCTAGGTTTAGAAAGTTTTCTTCCAGGATTTCATGGTATAGATTATCAATGCCATTATTAGTTTCTTCACCTTCTGGGATACCAGTTATCTGGATGTTTGGATGCTTAATGGTATCTAGTATTTCTTGTATATTATTCTCATTTTGGGGGGTT
>NW_006159844.1:5188939-5198353 GCF_000334495.1 Tupaia belangeri chinensis | reverse complement strand
TCCATTTGATTATTTTTTATGGTGTAAATTTCCTCTTTCAGATCATGCAAGAACTTCCTCAGCTCCTGGAACAGGTCGTCTCTTTTCTCCTGCATCTTCTGGAGTTCATCATCTTTCAGCTCTTGCATCTCATTTAGTTTTGTCACTATGAATATTCTGAATTCTTTATCAGACATTTCCACGAGTTCCATTGTATTTTCTGTAGATGATGAAGGATTGTTCTTTTCACTTAGGGGAGAGATATTTTCTTGGTTTCTCATATTTATTGTGCCTCTGCAGTGATTTCTGGTCATTCTGTGACAAAATCTCTCCACTACTGTGTTTTCTACAGAAAGAGATTATGAATTTAGATTTATAAAAAGAAGTTTCTTCCTTAAAGCAGAAGGCTCAGTAACTGTTGAGTTCAATGACTCTTAAAGTATGCAGATGGTTGGCTACTGTGCACCTAGGCCTGTCTAGCCAGTCAGTGTGTGTGGAGATTGAAGGGCAGAGTGGGCAAGTAAGGTTAAAAGAAAAAAAAAAGCCAAACCAAAAGAAAAGAAAAGAGGGACCAGCAGTTGGCATAATGGCTATGTCGCTGGACTCGCATGTAGTCGACAGCCATTCGAGTCCCGGACCTGGTGGCTTAAACTCACACCGGGCACGTGTGTGTGCATCCCCAAGATCTTGAGAGGAGAATGGAGGAAAGGGGATTGTGGTATGGCCATCCCTCCAGGGAGTGATTTCTCACTTTCTGTCTCTCTGTCTCTCTGTCTTTCTGGAGAGTGCATGTGCCCTATAGCAAACACCTCTCAAAAAGTAAGAAAATCTAGACAAAAACAACCAAAAAATAGGGGAAAAAATTTTAATGTGAAAAATGAAAACGAGAGAAAGAAAAGGCGAAAGGTGGTTTAAAAATTTAAAAAAAATGTAGAGACAGACAGAGACAGAGAGGACAGAGATTACCCTACCTTGTCTGAGTGTTTTGGGGGGTCTAGAAGATGAGGTTTAGAGCACAACTTTAGTCATCTTGGTTCTGGGACACCGATTCTGAACTCTTCTGCTGGCATTAAACCTTTCCTGGTTCAGACTTGACTCAGCCACCCAAGACCCCATTTCCTCCCGGCAACGCTGCTCCAGCTGCTCTGGTGTTCCCATAGGAATATGTCATTTCCTGTCCCTCCCTGTCCAAGCACCAAGTTCTTCCAGCTCTCCTATCCTTTCCATGACTCCTTCCCTGTCTTCATTTCCTTGGAGTGCTCTGCCCTCTTCTGAATCCTTCTAGTTCTTCTTCTTTTTAAATATAGAATTATTTATTTAGACTTTATTTATTATTATTATTTTTATTTGCCACAAGGCACGTGTGCTCACTAGAGAGAAAGTGAGAAAACAAGCTGCCAGGTCTGGGACGCAAACCATGGTTGGTCATGTGGGAGTTCAGTGCCTCAACCACCATGACACCTGTTAGCCCCATCCTTCTAGTTCTTAGTGGCCTCTCTTGTATGTTGGACCACGCTGCTTAGTGATTGTTGTGTCCCAGTGACCCTTAAGGGTGTAGGTGGAAGAGGGCCTCCTGCGTGGGGAGGAGCTCATTCATTTCTTCCCATCTCCCAGTGCATTAAAACACAAGTATGCCCTTTTCTTCAATCCTGTCATAATACGTCTCTGACTCCCCTTCTCTGGTCAGGCCTCACTCTTCATCCCATCAACATTTTTTTCTCTGACTGGAAGTTATCTCAAGAGGTTATCTGGCCCATTTTCTGCCTTCTAGCAAGTAAGGTGTTATCATTTCCATTTTACAAAGAAAGCAGGCATTCTGGTATGAAGGTTCCTGGGAGGATGGGGGCAAGCCAGAGCCACCAGAACCCAGGTCATCCTGTCTTAGAGAAGTAGGGATTGGAGTGTAAGAGAGTGTACATGGATCGAGATAGTGTCATATTCTTTTTTTCCCTCTTCTGTTCCCAGACAATAATGTCCAGGAACCCAGAGCAAGGAGGAAAACTCCTCCTCCAACCCTTCAGTTAAGGGATAGGTGAGGTTCTAGAGGCTTGCATAGCCCACCTCCCCCAGCCAAGAGGTCAAATAGGAAACTGAAGCAGAAATTCTAGTTGAGAGGCACAGAGGATCGTTTGTTCCCTGTTGTAGAAGTGCTTGTGGACACAGACTGGTGGGAAGGAGGTGGACTAGGAATCAGGTTGGTTGGCTGAGAGGTTGCCCCCATGGGACACTATGTCACTCAGCAACGGGCTGCAAGGCCCAGGTAGGAATGTGGCTACTGGGGCCTACTCTCTGTCCTCCCAGGGCATTCTTGGATGGCTTTCAGAAGCAGAGTTACTTCCAAAACCAAGTTTCCTATACCTCAAGAGTTTAACCTAGTTTAACAGACTACGTCGGAACTAACACAAATAGTATTTATTTAACTTTTAAAAAGAATTATTTATTTAATTTTATTTGTTATTATTATGATTATTATTTAATTTGACCAGAGAGAGAGAGAGAACGTGAGAAAACAAGGTTCAGGACTTAAACTATGGTCAGCCATGTGGGAATCCAGAGCCTTAACCACCAAGCCACCTGCCAGCCCCTACAAATAGTATTTAAATGAAAATCCCATTGGTATACAAAGAACAATGCATAGTTTGTAGTCTTTCTGACTCAGGCAACTTCTAGGTTCCCAGAGAAGTATCTCTTGAAGAGAACATCTCAAGAAATTTGGATTACCCAGGGTAGGTGCCCTATCTTGGACCTCAATCATAGAGAATTGCACTCATGTGCTAGTATGTGTGAACACACACTAAACTGTTTTTTATAAAAACAGTACAGAAAGCTATTAGGTAGACTGGATGGCAGGCAATCATCTCAACTTTCCACTGTGAAAGGCCTTAACCTTCTCACTTCAAGTCTTTTTCTCAACTTCAGGTCTAGCAATCTGTCAGGTCAGCCCTGGGTGATTCATACTGGTGAGAGCAAAATTGAAAATTAACATAGAGGTTATATGGGAGGGTTGCTGTCTGTAGAATGTTAAAATGAGACTAAAAATAGGTGGGGTTCCTGAGGCAGCGTTTGTGGCCACAGGCACCACAAAAGGAAAACTCACAGAGAAATCTATCTTTAAGGCCTGCCCACAGAGAGGGCAAAAGCCCCCATTTCTCTCACCCCTTCTGTCCCACAGAGATGACAGTGAACTTGGTGTTTTCAGAATGTCCTGACCCCCACAGACTGGCTTTCATTCTTTTCTACCCCAGGCCTCTGATCAGAGGCTTCCCTGCTGGGTAAACTGACTTTCCTAGTTCCCGCCTTCTTAGTTCAAGCTCAAATGTCCACCTCTGACTGCCTGTAGTCCTGTCTGTTAAGGACTGCTGAGCATAAAGTCTTGCTGGCTGGTTCTCAAACTTCAGTCACCTGGAAAGTTTGTTAAATGACAATTGCTGGCCCTAAGATTTTTGTTCAGTAAATCTAGAGAGGGGCCTTGAGTGCATATATATATATTTTTTTTTCCAAGTTCTGGGCTACTTACTGCCTGTGGCCCAGGGACCACATTTTGCCCTGTAAGCCTCTTTGTGTCTGCCACTTAAAGTACGTGAGGAGTCTAAAGAACAGGCCTCTTAGAAACCCTTCTTACAAAATGAGTTTGCTTAGAAAGAAAGTATTAGGTTGTTAGGAAAGTCATGATGCATTTTTTCATAGAAAAATATGTCATGATTTTCCTGACAACCTAATATATAGCCACACACACATTTTGGGCCGGTCCCATAGCACAGAAGTTAAATGCTATGTACTGGGAGTCGGATCCCACATGGCTGACAGTGGTTTGCATCTTGGCTCTGGAGGCTTGAAAAACACACTGGGCACGTGTGCATGTGTACCTCAAATTCTGATGAACCAGAGAAGTGGAGGGAAGGAGATTGTAGCATGACTATGCCCTATGGGGAGTGCTTTCCCTTTCTCTCTTTCTCTGGTGAGTTCACATGCCCCCTGGCAATGAAACAAATAGTTTTTAGGGGAGGCTGACAGGTGGTGTGATGATTGAGGTACTGGACTCCCAGATGACTGACTGTGGTTTAAGTCCCAGACCCAGTATCCTGAAAATCACAACAAATAAATAAATAAATAAATAAATAAATAAATAAATAAATAAATATTTTAAAAGAAAAACAGAAAGAGACAAAGAGATAGGGCGGATGGCCACGCTGCAATCCCTTCTCCTCCATTCTCCTCTCGAGATCTTGGGCACACATGCATACGCGCCCGGCGTGAGTTCTAAGCCACCAGGTCCAGGACTCGAACTGCGGTCGACTACATGGGAGTCCAGCAACGTAGCCATCCATTATGCCACCTGCTGGTCCCCAACAAATAAATGTTTTAAAAAATATCTTTTCCCACACAAATCAGAATGTCCTGTGGAAAGTACAAATGTGAATCTGAAAATTAATCATTCATTACTCTGTACTGAGCACTCACTACTCTAGACGCTGTTGTGGACTTTGGAGATACAGTAGAACACCCTACTCTCAGAGAGCTTGTCTTGTGTGGCAGGTACAAACATGCAAGATAAATAAGTGAGACATAGAATACACTAGTGAGAATGCTAGGGAGAAAAAATAAATTGGGAAAAAGTTATAGGAATGTAGGCCAGGAGAGCATGTTGACATTTCAGGGATGGGGGTGAGGGGCGATGAGAAGGTAACGGAAGTAAAGCTTGAAGGAAGAGAGTGAGCCGAAAGGCTGTCTTGGAGAAGAACAATCCAGGCAGTATTTGGGGAGTGCAAAGGCTCTGAGGAGGGCGCCCTCTGAGGAACAGCAAGAGTCAGTGTGGGTGAAGTAGAGTGAGTCAGAGGAAGAAGAGGAAGTGCAAAGAAAACAGAACGCCAGAGCAGTGTGGGGTCTTAAGAATTTATTTCAACATTTAATGAATTTCTCTATAAAAGGACATGTCATTTCTCTTGCATGAAAACACACACTTTTTCTTAATTGCCAGAAAGTGTACATGCTTGCCAGGCAGTGAGGGAGAGAAAGAGAGAGAGAGAGAGAGAGAGAGGGAGAGCACCCCCAAAGGGGTATGATAGGGCTGCAATTCCTTCTCTTTCATTTCTACATCCCAGCAGGATTCTGGGCATGCACGCATACACGCCCAGCATGTTTTTCAAGCTGCCAGGGCTGAGATTCGAACCACCTGGCCATGTGGGATCTGCTCCGTATGCATAGGGCTTAGCCGCTGCATTACAGGCCAGCCCACTAGATACCCTTGAGGAACATTAGGTCCCAGCCTTGAGTGGGACCGTCAAGCTCCTGAAGCTGTGACTTGCCCAATATGGAAGGCTGATAGTTCCACAAAGTGGCTGGTGAGTTTACTCAGCTGCTTATTTTCCTGAAATAATTGAGCACCAACCAGTCTGAAGAGGCAGATATGGGAGGAAGTCCCTTTCTTTGGCCACCTTTTAGTCTATGCATGCATTGCCGCACCCTCCCCACATCCCACGCCCACCTCCCACCCTCACCCTCTTCACTAAATTCCAGAAGAAATGTCTTGGCGATATCTGCCACATTTTTTTCTGTATTACAGATTACATTGTCTGTACTTCTGGAAAACTGACCCCACCCTTATGAGTCCTGAGCTGTGACTTGACCTTTCCGTTCTTTTTGTGGTCAAGCTTTTGGGTCCTGGCTCACCTCTAGACACCTGTCATGGAACAAAAACTCATTAACACATTGAAAGACAAACTAGGATTTTTAAAAAAATTATTTATTTAATTTTATTTATTCATTCATTTATTTTAGTTTGATCAGAGAGAGAGAGGGAAAGTGAGGAAGCAAGCCTCCAGGTTTGGGACTCAAACCATGGTCAGCCATGTGGGAGTGTCCAGTGCCTTAACCACCACGCCACCTGCTGGTCCCCGACAAACTAGGATGTTTATATATTCAGACAAACAGAAATCTTAAAAGTGTGACGGTTGCCATAGTCAAAGGCAGACGTCCAGGCTCCAGTACAGTGAAGTGCTTGGCTGCGTTGTCTGCTGAGCCTGCGAAGTATAGGACTAAAAAGATGCAATCCTGATCTCTTAAAGGTTATATTCTGAAATGAAAATATCCTGGACCTCTGGGAATGCAGGGATAGTTACGAAGATGAATATGTCCGTATCGGTACACGGCAAAGACTGAGTCATCAGAAAAGTCATGACACATTTTTGCATAGAAAAGTACATCGTGCCTTTTCCGACAACTCAGTATTTTCTAGAATGAAGGAGAATTTAAGCCTCCCTCACAATTTGGTTTTGCACTTTGAGAGACCACATTTGTTTCCTTGAACAGAATGTAATTGTGCAGTCATTGGTAGATTATGTTACCTGTGAGTAAAATTATGACGTGAAATGAAACATATCGAAGTTCTCATTGTTGACTTTTTCCTTTCTAGACTTGAATTTGGCTCTCCATGGCCCGCACAGAGCGCTGGGTGTCGTTCTTCAGTAGGTGAGGCTGCCTGCCTCTCTAGAGCAGATCCTGCTGCTCGCCCAGAAAAATATATCACATGCGGATTGCTGCAAGATTTTAGGGCTAGCACGTTGCTGAGGCTCTAAGACTCTGGCTGTGGCTGTGGCTGTGGCTGTGCCTGCAGAACCGTGTGACCGACTGCTACTGGCATGTCCTGGAGGGGCAGAAGCGCGCCCGGCACTTCTGGGGGAGGAAGAACCGCTGCTACAAGTTAGCCACCAGAGCTGTGACTGGAGCCTACGCGAAATGCACCAAAGCCCGAAGACTGAAGAAGAGGAACATGCGGACGCTCTGGATTAATCCATTACAGCTGCCTCCCAGGAGCACGGCCTGAAGTGCCCAGCTTTCGTGGTCTGTTTAGTGAAGTACCAGGTGGAGCTCAACAGGAAAGTGCTCACAGAGCTAGCCATCTGCCAACCAAAGACTTAAATCTTTGGCTGCTTTGGCCCAAAGGAGGCGACAGGAAGGATTTGCTGGTGCCTTGGGGGATGGAAATGAGCCTGAAGGTCTATTTTCTAGAGTGGTACCACTGATGGGGCTGCAGCAGTGTTAAGGAGAAAAATGCTGTTTTTCCTCCTATTATAATGTCCGAAGTAGGAGCAAAATAATTACTTAGGTTTGTAGTTGCCTATTTACATTTTAATAACAGGCCCATTTTCTTTCAAGGGGATAGATTCACGGGACCATCTTATGTATATTGTACAAATAAAGCTGTGTAATATTTTTTTAAAAAACGATTTTAGTTGCTTCTGCTTCTAGGGAAGAGGACTCTTTGGAACAGGGCCACGTTTTGTTGTTGCTGATCCCGAGACTCTCAGATTGTAAGAGCTTCTAGCAAAATGATCTTTATGGTCAATTAGTCCAATTTTTTTTTTTCTTTTAGTTTTGACTATAGAGGGCATGTGCTTGCTAGAAAGAGTGAGAGAGGGAAAGTACAAAACCAGTCTCCAGGAAGATGGCCACCTCGCAATCCCTTCTTCAGTCTCCTTTCAGGGTTTTATGCACTCATGCACACACATCTGGTGTGCCTGGTACAGGGCTTGAACTGGGAAGTCAGCCGTGCGGGATCCAGCATGTTAGCCTCCATGCCATCTGCTGGCCCTCACCTGTTCCTTTTATGCTTAAAGTATGTCTTCAACACCCTTACTGAGTGGTCTAGCAACTTTGGTCGAACACCTCTAGTGTTTGTACTTAGGATACTAACTGAGAAGGAGACCCTGATTCTGTTTACTGAAGATGGCCTTTGTGCAGGGACTAAGTTTTGGTGTGGCTGATATGTTCAATTTAAATGTAATTTAGTTCAATTAAAAGAGAGGAAAAGGAAACTTGGCTAATGCCTCTTTTTCTTTTGCCAAATGAAACAATATTGTGGATGGAGAATCAAAAATATCTCTTTAGATCACAGCTAGATGGTAAACACCCTACATTCGTATTTCCCCTCCTAATGAAAAAACAAATCCAAATGCCAGACCGCAATAGCAAAATGCTAATAGTGCCCACCACCCAGTAAGCCAGACTCTTGTCTCCACCAACACAAACAAACTTTATGGCCCAGTCTTTACATGAATCACTCTGTGAAAATGATAGGAAATGTAATAAACCCAGACAGCTGCAATTATCTAAATGTCTCCCTATTAACCATTTGAATGGCTAAAGCTTTATAATCAAATCAGAGTGAATGCTAATTGAAATCTAATAGAGCTCACATCTATGTGATTAGGTATCAGAAGTTGATTCCAATATCATTAAATTACAGACAGGGCCCATCAAGTCACACTAAAAATAAATATTATAACCTTAATGGCAAAGGGGATGAATACTTTCAATAAACAGCCATCAAACTGAAACCAGTTCGTATGGTATTACTGCCACCTCCTGGGATTTAGTGGAACTACAGAAATAATCTTCCACATTCGTACTAACTACTGTTATTTATTTTTCTTTCTTTTTTTCATGTTCTCAAACTGACTTTTAATATATTTTTACTAATCCACTTGATTGTCATCTTCTATGTCAAATCAATATCAAACTCCACTTTCTTCATTTCTTCTGCAACTTCTGCAGTTGGACTCAGATTATTCTCAATATTCTGGTTCTTTACTAAATCAGAATAACAATTTCTTCTTTCTTTCCACATTTTGCATAAACTTCAAGTTCACAGGCACATGGTCTACACATTATATGGTAAGAGTCCTTCACTGTCTTTTGTAAGCATTTAACACACTCAACACATTTTCAATAATGGTTTGTATTTGCTGTATTTTTTGTTCCATTCAAGCATTTATTTATTTATTTATTTATTTATTTATTTATTTATTTATTTATTTAGGGCCGTGGGCTGACCTTTATTTATTTATTTATTTATTCCCAAGCTTATGACCCACACTTACTGGGAATTCCTCGTTCATGGGGAATAATTGCAATCCCCAATCCCCATCACGAATGGGGTTCAACGGGTTACCCACGCCTGCTGGCATAGGATAGGCACACGCTGAGCCAGTCAGTGTAGCGTGCGTGCAGCCCCGGACATCTAAGGGCAGCATTTATTTTTTTTAATTAAAAATTGTTTATTTAATTTCATTTATTCATTCATTTATTTTTAGTTTGACCAGAGAGAGACTCAGAGAGAGAACGAGGGAAAGTGAGAAAGCAAACCGCCAGGTCCAGCACCTTAACCATCATGCCACCTTCTAGTCCCTCAAGAACTTCTTTACGGCACTGACATACTCCATCATGAAGTTTTGCATTAATTTTCTTGGTAGGAACACTTTTATCAAACTTGTCATTTTTTTTTTTTTGGAGAGATTTTCACTGTAGGGCGCGTGCGCTCGCCAGACAGACAGAGAGAGACATAGAGACAGAAAGCGAGAAATCACCCCCCAGGGGGGATGGTCACGCCGCAATCCCTTCTCCTCCATTCTCCTCTCGGGATCTTGGGCACGCACG
>NW_006159844.1:5187161-5188879 GCF_000334495.1 Tupaia belangeri chinensis | reverse complement strand
CGTGGGAGTCCAGCGACATAGCCATTACGCTAACTGCTGGTTCCCAAACTTGTCATTTTTGAAGCCAAACATATTCTGGTGCTTCTAAGGCCTGGAACAAGCCACGTTGCCTTTCTGGGAGCTCATAGCTGAAATCACAACCACCTCACGTGATTTGCAGGGGAAAATGTGGGGAGCCAAAGAAGAGAGGTGAGGAATGTGCAGGATGTGACCACCAGAATAAGACCAGGGTCTTTATCCAGACATGGCCTTGGGTGGCTGGATTGTTATGAGCAGAATGTCTTGGGATTGTTTTGAACTGAATGTTCCAAAGCATTTTTGTAACAACCTGATAAATTCAGTAAGGACTTAAAACCTTACATCACAGAAGTCTCTGGAGTCTGTATAAATACTAGTAATAAAGAACATTCGGGGTTGACCAGTATTGACTGGCAGTCCTCCTGTTTCTATCCTGTCTTCTTGTCTTTTCTTAAATCCTCACCCCCAATTCAGGAACTGTTGGCCGTTGGCCGGTCCGACAGGAAAAAATGCAGGATAGACAGAAACTCCCCCCAAGAGCTGATCCTGTATTTATTTTTCTAACCCAAGAACTTTCTTGGCCATCATACAAAAGAAACTGCCTACATTTAAAAATATGTTTAAATATGATTAATTATAATGGAAAATATTAATAATGATCATTTGTGGAAGAAACAGTTGAGATTACAGAAAAATTAATATTCATTAACTTCAGAAAAGAAAGGGGACAAAGTTTAAAATATCCTGGGGCTAGGAAAACATATATTGGCGAGGACTTCTGGTGAGATTGGATGGATGAATGGATCCAGATTATGGAGGAAAACTGAGTGATGGCCGGGGAAATGACTCTGAACACGGTCTGTGTCCAGGTGCCGAGTTTCTGCTAATGGCAGACTCACCTGCTGTTTGTAATACTATCCCTAGAATAAATCTCATTTATTGAATCTCTGCTATGTGTGAACCCAGTTTTTAATCCAATTGAGTAATAGAAAAAGTGTCAAATGTGGTTTCCCCTCAAGGAGTTTATATTCAGCTTTATGGGGAGATTAGAGAAAAATTACACGATAATTTACACTAGGAATTAAGGACTGACTTTTGCTAGATAGTCGCCTCCTAAGGAAGGATGTACATGGGATGTGAATTTTCAGAGGCTTTGCACGTATGATAATGCCTTTATTCTACACTCATGCTGAAGACGATTTAGCTAGAGAAAGTAAATGTTCTCTCACCTGTTGACTGCGTAGGGAAGCTTGATTGTAAAGAACATGGCCCTCAAGGGTAACAGTTAGTAGAGAGATGGCAAATCAAATTTGCTGTCTAATTTTGCTGACTACATAGATACGGCCTGAATTAGCCCTGATTTGAGAATTTCATACTGGATTTTTCCCTGAATTTTAACATTGTCGTTGTCTTTACTGTAGTGTATATTCCCTAATCCACTGAATTGTTAATAAACAAGGCAAGAATATAGACATATCCATGGGCAAGTCCCGTTAGAATTGATATCAAAGGCAAAGAAAGATCATCTGCATTATCGCATCATCTGAAAAGTCATGATACATTTTTGTGTAGAAAAACAGAAAAATAGATGGGACCAGCAATTAGCATAATGGCTATGTCGCTGGACTCCCACGTAGTCGACTGCGGTTTGAGTCCTGGACCTGGTGGCTTAAACTCACACAGGGCATGTGTGCGTGCGT
>NW_006159844.1:5175231-5186295 GCF_000334495.1 Tupaia belangeri chinensis | reverse complement strand
GCTGCTACCTGCCATCTCTGCTATGGCAACCTGTATGGCTTGGTTATCCCGTGTTCTGTTTCCCGCTTTGTCAGAGGGCACATGTGCTTGCCAGAGAGAGACACAGAGGGGGAAAGTGAGAAAGTGCCTCCCAACCCTGCGGCAGAGGGATGGCCAGGCTGTAATCCCTTCTCTGGGTCTCACCCCTTTCAGCATTTGGGCATGCACACACACATGCCTGGTGTATTGCTCAAGCCACCAGGTCTGGGACTCAAACTGCACAGCTGGTCACACCATAAGGCCATAAGGCTGGCCCCCCAGGTTTGTTTTTGTTTTGTTTTTAGTGATTGTTTATTTACAGAGTTACCTGTGCAACATATACATATTTAGACAAAATCAGCTTGTGAAGTAATACAAATTACAATTACATTAGAATTAGAATACATATAAGGAAACTTTATGTATTTGTTTATTTCAAAAGCTTAAATTCCCTACCCCCGACCCCCTCATTTTGCATTTCTGGTTAGGTGGTTCCTGTACAGCAGATGGCAGGCCTTGCCTTCCAGAGAGTAAAAGACAGACTATCACAGTACAAGCAGTTAGTCTTGAAACCTAGCTTGCAACGATAGTTCTGGGTTAGTAAAGTTAAATTTGCTTATCATTGGGGCCAGCAGGTGGCATGATGGTTATGGGCACTGGACTCCCACATGGCCGACCATGGTTTGAGTCCTGAATCTAGTGGCCTGCTTTCTCACTTTCCTTCTCTATTTCACTCTGTCCCTCTCTAGTCAAATTGAAAATAAATAAATAAAGTTAAATAAAATAATTATTTAAAAAATGCTTATTGCTTATCGGTAATGATTATCAGGTACCCATTTAGGGGGTCCCTCCTTTGTTTAAGTTCCAGGAAGGATTTAGAATATGCAGAGCTAAAAGAGACCAAGGCAACTGAGGCTCTGTTCTAAACCCCATCTTCCAGATCCCAGAACCACTCAAATAGATGCAGAAACGTTCTTGAAGCAAGTAGCCAAAAGTGAATTCACCACTAAGTGACTAAAATTCAGAGAAGAGAGACTGCAGAGTGAGCAGCAGGGAGAAGGACGGAGCTGCAGAGAGAGCACAGCTCCTCTCCTCCCACACGCCTCTGAATTCTCAGTTGAAACCCTGCAGCTCAGCCCAGGTGCACCTATTCCCTAGAAACTGTGAGGCCCTGTTGTATCCAGTTCCAAAATTAAAAGTGCCAGTTGCTTGGTGAGCACTGAGAGACAATGAACTCCAGAAGGTGTGAGAGAAAAGAGACAATGAGTTCCAGGAGGTGAGGAAGTTCTTCCACGATCTGAAAGAAGCAATATACACCGTACAAAGAATAAAATGGAGCTGTTAGAAGCATATCAATCAGGGCATTGATAATCTATTCCATGAAATCCTGAAAGGAAATTTTCCTAACCTAGAGAGGCATTCAAACATCCAGACCCAGGAAATACAAAGGATCCCTAATAGAATCTACCCAAGGAGATCTTCTCCAAGGCACATCACAGCCAGATTAGCCGAATCCACAGACAAAGACAAAACACTAAAATTGGCAAAAGAGAAATGTCAGGTTACTTACAAAGGTTATCCCATCAGGCTAACAGCAGACCCCTCACTGGAAACAATGGTAAAAAAAGAGCAAGGAAAGAATGGGAAAAAATATTCAAAGTGTTAAGCGAAAAACAATTTCAGCCAAGAATACTATACCCAGCAAGATTACCCTTCATATAGGAAGAAAAGATAAAAACATTCTTAGATAAACCAAACCTGAAAGAATTTACCAACACCAGACCAACTCTTCAAGAAGTTCTTAAGGGAGTCCTTTACCAGGGAAACTAAAGACACATGGGCAGAAATAGAACAAAAAGCAACTAAGAAAATGACTAAATTAATGCTAGGGACAAGTCCAGAATGTTAACTTCCAGGATTCAAATAAAAAGATCAGACCACAGTAACACTATAAATTCAATAGAAGAGAGATTAATTACATGAGGCTAAAGTGGTGAAATAGAATTTTATGACTTTTGACTAAAGCATTACTGATTTTTTTACTATGCTTTGTTTTCCAGATTAAGGATTTTGCTTTCTTTTGAGCTGTTGATAGGTTCAGCATTGTTCAGAATTGTTAAAATGCTTTATCTCCTTGTTTGTTGGTTTCTTTAAATGGAAACATAAACTTTTCTCCCTTCCTGACCCCTCTGGAACTGGAAAATATCTGTGAGTATATTCTTTGTGGCAGAACAGTTATTTGCATAAGATCAATAGTACCTGTTGCCTTGAATCAGAAATTGGAAATACTCGTTTTTGACGGGACTTTGACTGGAATGTCATACCTGAAGATATAACCAGAAAACTATGGAACTAAGGGAGATCTCAAGTAAGCCAACAGAAGCTCTTGGAAAGATGGCCTGGCACCATAAGCAGTTCTGCCTGACAGAGGATTAGAGAAGCTAAAGGAAAGAATTCATACCATAAAATAATCTGGACTTTTCCAGCCCAGCATTGTAATCTGTCGAGATTGCAAGAGAGGCCACAACCAGAGGATTACCTTAAGGAAGACTTTGATGGAAGAAAAAGAGACTGATGTTTGCTGGCAGATGGTAAACCACAGAATACTTGGTAGGCAGAGCTGAGTTGGGAAGGTTCATGGGTGAATTGTGTGCTGGGTGTTTGCTTTTCAACAGTTTCACTAGTTGACATGTAAGTATTTTCTCAAAAATATTTAAAACCATACTGTCTCTGTTGTTATAGAGTCACAAAATTATAACAAACCTTTTTTTTTTGTAGAGGTTTTTTTTTTTTTTTTCTATAGGGCACGTGCGCTTGCCAGAAAGACAGAGACAAAGAAACAGAAAGCAAGAAATCCCCACCTCCCCCCCGGGGGGGGGGTATCGCCATGCCACTATCTCTTCTCCTCCATTCTCCTCTCAGAATCTTGGGCACGCACATACATGCGCCTGGAACAAACATTTTGAAAGCTAAAATAAAAAAGACTTAATAAGGCATAGTAGCACTTAATATAATGCCTGGTACATAGTAAGCATTCCATGTTTTAGCTCTGATGCTAAAATAATTGTGTTATTATGTTTAAAGTCATGCTATAAATTCTAGAATAGAGGTAACACTCAATAAATAATTATATTCTATGGAAAAAAATATTTAAATCTTCTGTAAGTGTTACTGATTGTCTGGTCCAATTATAGAAAGAGGGGTGTTAAAAGCTTTCATTTTGATAATTTGGGCCAATTCTCCTGTACTTTCATCAATATTTTTTCCATTTAATATTTGTGTTTGTTTTTTCATAACATTTCTGTATATATCTCAAAAAAAGATACTTCTTAAAATAAAAATATATAAAAAAGAATATTCAGAGCTACAAAATAGTTGTACATGGCTCTAATGTCTGCAGTTGAGGATCCTCTCAGCTTGGTAACTCTTCTAATTAATAATCAGCTTCTGTATTATATATACATGGTCAATACAGACATTATCAATCATGTATAATTAATATAATCAAAACTTCTTATTTTGAAAAAAATTTTTAGAGAGTTTTTTTTTTTTTTTTTTTTGAGAGGGTTTTGCTATAGGGCATGTGGGCTTGCACGAGGCAGAGAGAGACAGAGAGACAGAAAGCAAGAAATCACCCCCCACGGGGGATGGCCACACCGCATTCCCTTCTCCTCCGTTCTCCTCTTGGGATTTTGGGCACACACTAACATGTGCCCGGCGTGAGTTTTAAGCTGCCAGACCTGGGACTTGAATTGCAGTCGACTACATGGAATCCAGCTACATAACCAGTGCGCCATCTGCTGGTCCCATTATTTTGAAATAATTTTATATTTACAAGAAGTCAAAAAGTAGTAGAAAGACTCCTGTATACTTCACTTGGTTTCCTCCAATAATAACACTAATAATAACACTATCCAGCCCATCTAGTGCAGCAAACTGACACTGTATGATGTTAACAATCCCTAACTACAGGCCTTATTCAGATTTCACAGTTCTTTTACTGTTTTATTTTCTTATTTTTATATTTTTGGTATATAATTCTATGAAATGTTATCGAGTGTTTAGGTATGTGTGACCACTACCATGATCAGACATAATTGTGCTATCGTGACCATGTCCCATGGGAGGGTGCTTTCTCTTTCTCCTGCTCTCCCTGGCAAGCACATGTGCTCTCTAGCTCTGCCCTCCCACCATATTGCTTGGAAATATGGATGTCTTAGTACACAATGAAAATAGGATTTGGGGTAATTTGCAGTTCTATGGGAACAAGCCTTCCAACCCTGGTAGCTAACTCCAGCCAACTCCCCATTATTATCTCTGTGCTTGGACTGCCATGCTCAGAAAGCACTTCCTAAGTGCTGGCTCACTGATTGGCTATGGAAGGTTCTGAACTAGCCGACCTTTCCGAATCTCTGACTTCTACGTTGGAGCACTAGTCCTGCAGAGGACAAGCTGAGGTGATGGTTTTCACACAGGCCACAGATCAACATCCTGTCAAGTCTGTTCCCCTGAAATTTTAAGTATTTAAAAATTTCAATATAGTGCTTTGGGAATATTTAGTAGTGTGCAATTATTATAGCAACATTGTTAGATCTAGATTTTAATTTAACTTACTTTTTGTCAAGTTCAATTTAAAAATATGTGAACTTCTAAGTGTGCATCACTAACCTCTAAGGGCACTACAATGAGTATGAGAAGTCCTTGCCTCCCCTTTTTTCTTAAAAGAATTATTTATTTTAAGTTAAATTTAATTTATTCATTCACTTATTTTCATTTGACCAGCAAGAAACACAGAGAAAGAGATGGAAAGTAAGAAAGCAAGCTGTCAGGGCCAGGATTCAAACCATGGTCAGCCATGTGGAAGTGTCCAGCACCTTAACCACCACACCACCGGCTGGCCCTGAGAAGGCCCTACTTTAACTTAAGGTGATGTTCTCTCTCTGTATTATAAATAGGGCAAATCAGGTCTCTCTAATCTTAGTCCATGCTGACATTTTGGGGGAGGGGTTGGTAGAAGCATCTTATAAGATTATTACCTGTTCTAATCCATTTTACATTGCTAACAGAAATTTGGTGATTTGTAAAGAAATAGAGGTTTATTCAGCTTACAGTTGAGGTTTGAGGTGCAGGGGCCCACTTCTGGTGAGGCTGAAACATGGCAGGGGCAGGTATCTAGAGCAGAGTGGGTCTCCCTATGTCTCTGCTGATTGTGGTCTGTGTCCACATGGCTTCTCGTGCCTCATTTTCTCTCTACGTAAACTCTCCAGAACTCAGTCACAGAGGCCCTGCCCTGATGACTGTATCGCACCCAAAGGGCCCACCCTGGGAAACCAGAAGGATGAAGTTTTCACTTAGCACATTTATAATACAGCCAAGTCCTAATACATAAATCTTTAGGTGACAAACCATAACATTAACTTAGTTTAAAATTTTTAAAAATTATTTTATTCATTCATTTATTTATTTATTATTATTTTTTCACATGGGTTTTTGCCAGAGAGAGAATGAGAGAGAGAGAGAGAGAGAGAGCAAGCTGCCAGGTTCGGGACTCGAACTGTTGTCGGCCATGTGGGAATTCCAGCACCTTTACCACCATGCCACCTGCTGGCCCTCAATTTTTAAAAATTTATTTATTTATTTATTTATTTATTTTTCTAAAGAGATTTCTGCTATAGGGCATGTGCGCTCGCCAGAAAGACAGAGAGAGACAGAGAGATAGGAAGCAAGAAATCACCCCCCAGGGAGGATGGCCACACTGCAATCCCTTCTCCTCCCCTATTCTCTTCCTGGGGTCTTGGGCATGCATGCATACATGCCTGGCGTGAGTTTAAGCCACTGGGTCCAGGGCTCAAACCACGGTCGACTACATGGGAGTTCAGAGACATAGCCATTATGCTAAATGCTGGTCCAATTTTTTTTTTTAAATTTTTTAAGAGAGGTTTTTTGTTTGTTTGTTTGTTTTAAGGTTTTTGCTATAGGGCATGTGCACTTGCCTGAAAGACAGAGACAGAGAGACAGAAAGCGAGAAATTATCCCCAGGGAATGGCCATGCTACAATCCCTTCTCCTCCATTCTCCTCTCGGGATCTTGGGCAAGCACACACATGCGCCCGGCATGAGTTTAAGCCACTGGGTCCGGGACTCAAACCATGGTTGACTACATGGGAGTTCGGGGACATAGCCATTATGCCAACTGCTGGCCCCTAAGAGAGATATTTTTGCTATAGGGTGCATGTACTTGCCAGAGAGACAGAGACAGAAAGCGAGAAGTCACCCCAGGGGGGGATGGCCATGCCTCAATTCCTTCTCTGCCATTCTCCTCTTCGGATTTTGGGTAGGCATGCACATGTGCCTGACGTGAGTATCAAGACACCAGATCCAGGACTCGAACTGTGGTCAACTACGTGAGTCCATTGACAGTCCATGGACTGTTTCTCCATCTGCTGGTCCCAGGAGCAATTATAATTCTAACTGCACCGTTACACACTGCAAAGCCTGGAAGGAGAGTTCTGACAGGGAGTGCTATTGCAGGCCTTCTCCATCTACTGGAAATGGAATTGTTTTATTAGAGTGGTCCATTGCCTTCTTTCTACTCTAGTTACAGCTGCACCCTTTCCCCTCACCCAATTCTACTTTCACTTGTTTTGCTTTGCCTGGCTTATTGGGGCCTTGCGATACAATGCCCAGAGGTTTAGTTTAGTCATTGTAAATCAAATGAGTCTACTGGTGATTTGGTTTTAATTATTATTCATTGAAACAATCAATGTAGAGGATTTAGTCATTCAAATGGCTAATGGTGGGACATTTAGGTAATTACAACTGTTGAATGTTCTCTCCTCTGCTAATTGTTTTTATTGAACAAGATTTACATCTAGGTCTTGAAGAGAAGTTGTTGAGGTTCTGAGTCTTACAGGCCAACATTTTGAAAGGAAGTAGTGGAGGAGGTATTTTGGGTCCTAAGTCTGGCCCCAACTTTCCACTCTTTCATAGTTGCCTTCTAGGTTTTCAAAATGCTGTGTAAGCATGCAGCCTAGGAGTCCTCCTCACCCACATGTGTATATGCCACAGCTCTGTGCTAGTTGCCGTAACAGACTTTCTTAAGATTATATGAAATAATATGCATTGCCCTAAGTGGAATTTTCTGTGTAGTGTTTTGCTTGGCTGCTTGAGCTCTTGCATAATTGTATAATTTTACAACTCTAATCATTTAATATTGTTAAGAGGGAAAAACTTCATTTGTCTTCTTAAGGTTCAATGACTGGGGCCCATAAATTTAACTGACAAAAGTCAAACAAACAAGAGAAAAGGTATGGTTTTTATTGTTGTTAATATTTTTATTTTTAAAGATTAATTAAATTAAATTAATTAATTCATTCATTCATTTTTTAGCTTTAAAAGAGACACACACACACACACACACACACACACACACAAAGAGAGAGAGAGAGAAAGCAAGCCACCAGGTCCAGGACTGGAATCATGGTTGACCGCATGGGAGTGTCCAGCACCTTAACCACCATGCCACCGGCTGGGCCCCGTTAATATTTTAAATGCACAGGAGCTTTACAGAAATGAGATGAAACCTCAGATAAGGGCTTATACTCCAGAGCTGAGATAACCTTTCTTCCTAATGAAAAAAGAGTTTGCGCTCCAAGAGAATAAACTATAGTGGGGGGGGGCGATAGGAAACATATAAGGGAAACTAATGGAAGATAAAGATTAGTTTAGTAAGATATGTTTATGTGGATTCATCTCAGTGTAAAGTCTCTGGTAATAAATTCATTTTCTTCTAAAGAGAGATACCTTTCTCAGAAGAAAATTTATGCCCTGCTTTTAGGCAAGCAAGTGGAGCTTTTCCTGTATCTGTTATTTTTCAGTTGCCTCCAGCTCAAAATAATTTTTTGGCATATTTTGGAGAGATAGTCATCCTGAAAGAGGCAGGATGCCTGGACTGGATGACAGAAATCAGGTCTGTGCCGTTCGTCACATGACCAAAGCCAGTTCAGAGACCAGAGTTGATGAATAAGGAAAGGAATTAATTCAGAGTGGCCAGCATTGGGCCAGAGACCGTAAGTGTCTCTGTTGGACTGGGCGAGATATGAAACTTGCGTAGGGGAGGAGTCAGTGAGCGTGCACTTAGGTGCAAAGGGCAGTTACTGTCTTGGGGAGAATCAGGAAGGGACTTGGTTATTGTCTTTAGGAGGATCACAGATGACTTGATAGCATGGGGGCGTGCAATCACCACTCGAGGGGCAGTTTTAGTTCTGGGCATTCAGGAACTTCAACATAAGCACTGATTAACAAGGCAGCAGAAGCAAAATGAAGTCGGTTAAGACAACTCAGATCCTGGTTTAGAAGTAGTAAAGGTCTAGGTTTGGCTTTGTAATGTAGAGCTGATAAATCTTCTCATCCGGTCATGTGAGAGGGAGCTAGGAGAGTCTCCTTTTCCTGTCTCCATAGCCTGGTATCTACAAAGATTCAGCAAGATGATCGTTAGCTTTCATTAGGCTTGACTTACTCTGAGGCAGGTAAAAGGTTAAGTTCTGTAAGATTCATTGTGGGGGAAGTGAATGATAGAAGTTGAAGTTGGAAGATAAAGACTGATCCTCCTAAGGTTTATTCTATTAAGATGGACTCCAAAACTAAAGACAGCGTACAGTTACTTTGGTTCTCTTGACTCCATTACAGTGGTACTATTCCCCCCCATACCATGTCTACATTTTTTTTTTTTTGGAGAGGTTTTTGCTATAGGGCGCGTGCACTCGCCAGAAAGACAGAGAGAAACAGAGAGACAGAAAGCAAGAAATCACCCTCCCCCAGGGGGATGGCCATGCTTCAATCCCTTCTCCTCCATTCTCCTCTCACGATCTTGGGCATGCATGCACACGTGCCCGGCATGAGTTTAAGCCACCGGGTCCAGGACTCGAACTGCGGTTGACTGCATGGGAGTCCAGTGACATAGTCATTACACCAACTGCTGGTCCCCTAATAAGTATTATTATTATTTTAAAAAATTTATTTATTTTGTATTCATTCACTGAACATCATCACAGCATGCAAAATGAGATTTCCCCAGGCCTTGGCGTGGTGGTTAAGGGCACTGGACTCCCACATGGCTGACTGCTGTTCGAGTCTCAGACTTGATGACTTGCGTTCTTCCATTCCCTGTCTCTCTCTCTCTGTCTCTCTGTCTCTCTCTGGTCAAATTGAAAAAAAAAATTAAACAAATAAATAGTTCTTTAAAAATGCAATTTTCCATCTGGAATATACTGTACAGTGGCTTAATCATACATGTTATCATCAACAAATAATTTTCCATTTCTTGTTTCTTTCCCCTTTTTCTCACCCTCTGCCATTTCCCACTCTCCTCCCACACTGTGGTATCTGCAATTGCTTTCCATTCCTTTTTCATTCCCCCCCATTTTATTAATTCAAAAAATTCTTAATTAATCTAACTACTTTCAATAGCAAGTTCTGCTGATATACACGTATCTGTGAACATAAGTCTGACTTTAGGTATGAAACTCTGTGAGTAGAATGAATAAACTATAAAGTAGAACCTGGCTGAGGCTATATAGCTTACTGTGGTCAATAAATAGGTATTTCTTAATATATTTTTAATTTCAAGAAAGGAAGTTTTAACTTTAATAAATCGAAACCAAAAAATGTTAAGAGTACTTTACTTAAGACTTAAAGCCAGGAAACAGGTTAGGATTCTGTTCAAATAGTAGATATATGAATCTATCGACAGCTCAAGAGAAGACAAAAATCCTTAAATCTAGAAAACAAAGCATAGAAGAAAATCTGTAATGTTTTAATCAGAAGTCATAAAACTCTATTTCACCACCTCAGTCTCATGTACTTAATCTATCTTCTGTTGTGGTCCGATGTCCGTGTTTAAATTCTGGAAGGTAACATTTAACTCTGGATTTGTCCCTCTATTAAGTTGGCCATTTTTTCTTTTTTCTTTTCTTTTCTTTTTTTTTTTTTGAGAGGTTTTTGCTATAGGGCGTGTGCGCTCGCCAGACAGACAGAGAGAGACAGAGAGACAGAAAGGGAGAAATCACCCCCTAGGGGGGATGGTCACACCGCAATCCCTTCTCCTCCATTCTCCTCTCGGGATCTTGGGCACGCACGCACACGCGCCCGGCGTGAGTTTAAGCCACCAGGTCCGGGACATGAACCGCGGTCGACTACGTGGGAGTCCAGTGACATAGCCATTACGCTAACTGCTGGTTCCCAAGTTGGCCATTTGTTTAAAGTAGTTTTAAAACTCTTATTTCTGTGAGTCTGTATTTAGTTTTCCTGATATAGCACTCCCTTCAGAACTTCTTGGAGAGCTAGTCTGGTGCTGGTAAATTCTTTCAGGTTTTGTTTATCTGAGAATATTCTTGTCTTTTCTTTCCATATGAAGGGTAATCTTGCTGGGCATAGTATTCTTGGTTGAAATTGTTTTTCACTCAACCCTTTGAATATATTTTCCCATTCTTTCCTTGATCTCATTATTTTATTTCTCCTATAAAGCAGCATCATGCTATTTATACATTTTTAAAATTGAAGTAACATTCACATAGTAATAACAACATTCACTATTTTAATAATTTTAAACCATACAGTTCAATGGCTTTCAGTACATTTCCAATGTTGTGTAATCAACACTATTTAATTACAGGTCATTTTTGCTATCCCATACCCTGTCTGTATTGCTTTGCATCTTGTTTTCTTACTTGGTGCAGCCTACTGTAGGAAGGTAAGGTGCATTAAATATGTGTGTGTGTGTGTGTGTGTGTGTGGTATTTTAGACATTTTCTCACTGAGTCTAGATCCTCCTGCCTTAGCTTCCCAAGTAACTGGGACCACAGAGGTACTCCACCATGCCTGGCTTTTTAGGATGGGCTGGTCCTCCCATGTAGCCTCAGCCTGCCAAGCAATAGCATCCAGTATGCCTTACTGCAGCCGGGCCCACATTCTTTTCTTTTCTTTTTTTTTTTTTTCAGAGGTTTTCACCATAGGGTGCATGCGCTCGCCAGCCAGACAGCGGGGGACA
>NW_006159844.1:5163060-5174960 GCF_000334495.1 Tupaia belangeri chinensis | reverse complement strand
GAGACATAGAGACAGAAAGTGAGAAATCACCCCCCAGGGGGGATGGTCACGCCGCAATCCCTTCTCCTCCATTCTCCTCTCGGGATCTGGGGCACGCACGCACACGTGCCCGGCATGAGTTCTAAACCACCGGGTCTGGGACGCGAACCGCGGTCGACTACGTGGGAGTCCAGTGACATAGCCATTACGCTAACTGCTGGTTCCCTGGGCCCACATTCTTGATAATAGCTCTATAGCACCCATTGTAAGCTACCAAAACAATCTCAGTAATGGTCTAAGTTTTTTTCAGTATTATGAGCTATGTATACTGACCATTCTGGAATACTTGCACACTTTTGTGAGATACACTATTGGAAATGTTGAGTTATAGAGAGCACATTATTCTAATAAGAATTGTTGTATTTCCTCCAAAATAATCATATGACTTAATCTCAGTTAAAGTATTTCCCCATATATATTTTCCCACCCTCTTGCCAATGCTGAATAGCATCAATTTAAAAATCTTTGGCAATCTAGTAGGCAGAAATAATAATTGTTTTAATTATGAGAATAATTGAACATCTCTCTCCTTTTTTTTTTTTTGCTATAGGGCACGTGTGCTCGCCAGAAAGACAGAGAGAGACAGAGAGACAGAAAGTGAGAAATCTCCCCCATCCAGGGGAGATGACCACACCGCAATCCCTTCTCTTCTATTCTCCTCTCAGGATCTTGGGCACGCACGTACATGCGCCCTGTGTGAGTTTAAGCCACCGGGTCCAGGACTCGAGCTGCGGTTGACTACATGGAAGTTCAGTGACATAGCCATTACGCTAACTGCTGGTTCATCATTTTAAAAATTTTTAAAGAGACTTTTGCCTTAAGGTGTGTGTGCTTGCTGGAGAGAGATAGACAAAGGGAAAATGAGAAATCACCCCCCTGGGGGGGAATGGCCACCACTGCAATTCCTTCTCCTCCCGAGATCCTGGGCACACACACCCAGCACGAGAATCAAACCACCAGGTCTGGAACTCGAACTGCAGTTGGCTATGTGGGAGTCCAGTGATGTAACCACTATGCCATCTACTGGTCCATGAACACCTCAGTTTTTAACAATGTATACCATGTTTGTAATTTCCTCATTTAGCAATGTAGTGTATGTACAATGTCCCTGTTCATACTCTTTTTTTTTTTTTTTAGAGAGCTTTTTGCTATAGGACGCAGGCACTCGCCAGACAGACAGAGAGAGACATAGAGACAGAAAGCGAGAAATCACTCCCCAGGGGGATGGTCACGCTGCAATCCCTTCTCCTCCATCCTCCTCTTGGGATCTTGGGCACGCATGCGGATGCACCCAGCGTGAGTTTTAAGCCACCGGGTCCAGGACATGAACTGCGGTGGACTACGTGGGAGTCCAGCGACATAGCCATTATGTTAACTGCTGGTTCCCTCCCTGTTCATACTCTTTGCCCATAGATTTTTTTAATTGCCAGAGGGCACATGTGCTCACCAGAGAGAGAGAAAGCATCCCCACCAATGGTCATGCTGTAATCTCTTTTCTTCCATTCCTTCTTCCCATCACAGTTTTGGGTCTGCAAGCATGCACATGTATATGTATTCAGTGTATTTTTCAAGCTGTTAGGACTGGGATTTGAACACATGGTCATGTGGTCAGTCATGTGAGATCGGCCTCCCAATGCACTGCACTTAACTGCTGGGTGATGTGACCAGCCCCAAAATTTGTGTTTTGAAAGGTCTTACTGGTTCTCATTTTAAATCACCTTTGTTCCTTCCCTGATTCATATGTGTCAAGAGCTTCCGGACCATTTAGTTACTGAAACTCTTTTTTGCAGTCATTATCAAAAGGATAATACACTATTTCCTTTCCCTTTAGAGCAGCCATCCTCTTTTCCTCTCACATTAATTATTTCATGTTTTCCCTGCTTGATGTATTTGACCTTAAGTTTCATGTAATTCTTTTACTAATATCCAATTTGTATTATATCAAAAGAAAATTAAGTCCTTTAGATTTTGGATACATTTGACAAGGAAACTCAATTGTATTAGTATTCATTCACGGTTTATCTAAAAAAATTTTTTTGAGGGGTTTTTGCTATAGGGTGTGTGTGCTTGTCAGAAAGACAGAGAGAGACAGAGAAGCAGAAAGTGAGAAATCATCCTCCAGGGGGGATGGCCATGCCGCAATCCCTTCTCCTCCATTCTCCTCTCAGGATCTTGGGCACGCACGCACATGCGCCCGGCAGGATCTTGGGCACACACGCACATGCGCCCGGCATAGTTTAAGCCACTGGCTCCGGGACTGGAACCCTGGCTGTCTACATGGGAGTCCAGCGACATAGCCATTACGCCAACTGCTAGTCCCAGTTTATCTAATTTTTATCTCCACAAAAGATTACTATCTGATTTAAACCTTATTTAGAGTCTACCTGTTCTAAATTAGTTTTGTTTGTGTTTGATTCCCAAGGTAAGGACCTCACCTCAAAGCCAATGGCAGCCATGATTTTCCATCTCCCCTTGTCAGGGTGAGATGGACAGCCTGCCTACTTCCAGGTTAGCTGGTCATGTGCAATTTTCCTAAGTGGCCTATAATGAGAATCCTTTTCTGCTTCTTAATTCAAAAGGCTGACCTGCGTTTCTGTGCACCATTGGGTAGTATTTTGCCCCAGAAGCAGCAGCAGTGACCTCGGGGCTAGACTGAGAAATTAATGAAGCCTTGTGGGATCCTTTGCACAAGAAGAGTTGGCATAAACAGGAGGTGTGTTCTATCTGATTCTCAGGGGAGTTGAAAACAAACCAAGGGTAAAAAATTAGCTGCTGCAGCTGCTATCGCCTGTGAGTAATGTGAGGGAGAAGTGATGACAACACACAGATTCCCCAGTGAAAGCTTGGGAGTGCGACAGTCACTATATTGCAATGGTTTTTTTCATGGGCTAAGCATTGATTTTCAAATCACACAATCACTTAATGCCTGACCTGACCACTCTGTGGTGTGGGATGGGATGGTTATGCAAGGCCACAGCAGCTTTATTGTCCTTGCTACCAAACGACAGCGTGGGAATGGATCAGGGTTCTTGGTCCCTTTAATCTCCCAGCTGGACAACAAGCTTCATTTGGAGATGGGCTGCAAGAGGCAAATTCACAAGAATTTTTCTTTTCTTGCCCTTGACAACAAATAGAATACATTTTTTTCATTGTTTTTAAGAGTGAGCATATACATTTTTTTGAGTTTTGTTTTTGTTTTTGCTATAGGGTTCTTGTGCTCACCATAAAAACAAAGAGAGAGAGACCGAGAGAGAGAGAAACTGAGAAATCACACTCCGGGGATGGCCACTATGCCATCCATTCTCCTCTTGGGATTTTGGGCACTCTTGCACACGTGCCTGGCGTGTTTCAAATCACCGAGTCCAGGACTTAAACCATGATTGGTCATGTGGGACTCCAGTGCCTTAACCACTATGCCACCTGCTGGCCCCGAGTGAGCGTAATATTACTCAGCCACCTTTCAATACTAGCTTGCACTCCTCATTCTAAAGAGATCCCAAGTATCTTGCTTTCAGACTTCTTCTATTTTTAAGTGTTGTGGTTTTTTTTTTTTTCTATAGAGTGCATGTGCTCACAGAGAGACAGAAGGAGAGAAATCACTCCCTGGGGGTGGGGGTGGGGAGTGTGGCCACCGTGCAATCGCTTTTTCTCCATTCTCCTCTTGGGCTTTTGGGCATGCACGCACATGTGCCAGGCATGAGTTTGTTTGTTTGTTTGTTTTTTGAGAGGTTTTTGCTATAGGGCACGTGTGCTCTCCAGAAAGACAGAGAGAGACAGAGAGACAGAAAGTGAGACATCACCCCCCCAGGGATGATGGCCATGTTGCAATCCCTTCTCCTCCTTTCTCCTCTCAGGATCTTGGGCACAACGCACACGCGCCCAGTGTGAGTTTAAACCACAGGGTCCGGGACTCGAACTGCGGTTGACTACATGGGAGTTCAGCGACATAGCCAATATGCCTTATATCTCGGGCATGAGTTTTTAAGCCGCCAGGTCTGAACTCAAACCATAACCGACTGCATGGAAGTCCACTGATGTAATCATACATCACTGGTCTAGTTTTAAAAGTTCATTTCTTCTATGAGCGAAAAAGACAGACAAACAGCATCCTAACAAGATCCCAGGGGTGTGATCCACCCCAGGCTTCAGTCAGCCCCGGCTCATGGGTAAGCACAGGCCCAGCATACTCAGGAAAGTCTCCAGACTTGAACTGGGCACATTCCCATGTGGGAGTCCTTGCAGAGTGTAATGCTTCACCAATGCAGCACATCCAGCTTCCTACTTCCCAATAGTTTTTTTACTTTTATTTATTGTTATTTATAAATAATAAATAGTTATGCCCTTGGTATCTTTAGAAATATCAACACCCATTGTTTATATTCTAGCTTTCTGAATATTACCAAGGTCTTTAATTGGCATAATCTATTTCTCAAGGTCTTACATTTACTTATTATATAACTACATTTTCCTCAGTTATGTGTATTACATATATTGCTGATACAAAGTCTGAAAACATGGCAAAGTATTAAAAAATTAAAATCAACCACTCTTTTTTTTTTTTTTTTGGTAATTTGCTAGAGGGCATGTGTGTCCCCCTGGAAAGAGACAGAGAAGAAGAGAGAGGGAAAGTGAGAATGTACTCCCCATGGGGCATGGTCACACTGCAATCCGTTTTCTTCCATTTCTCCCTACTTTGGGGATTTTGGGCATGCACGTGCTTGTACCCATATGTTTTTCAGGCTGCTGGGTCTGGGACTTGAACCACACAGTCCAGTTGCTTTAATTACCACATTACCAGCTGGCCCTAGCAGTCTTATTATCAAAGGTAACCACTATTGATATGTATTCTTGGTATATAGCCATCCATGTTGTAGATACATACCCAGGTCTCGTTTTGGTAGTTATGTTCTATAAAGGCATCGGGTACATGAACGAGCACGAACCGAACTCTTGCTTCTAGGGGAGATATAGAGCAAGTTTCTGTAAGTCTTCGGTCATCACGTTTTCATGTTCCTGTTCATTTGTATCAGTTGGTATCTAGGGGGCTGAAGACTGAGTAGCTAAGGCCGGGCACACTGTTATTCCATGTCTATGTGATTGACACCCCGACCCAAATAAAAACCTTGGACATCAAGGCTCAGGATGTTCTCTGGCTAGTGATCCTTTGCATGGATTGTCACACAGCATCACCGAAAGAACTAAGTCCTAAGTCCTCTGCCAGGAGAGGAGAAATGAAAGCCCGCATTTGTCTTCTGTACTCTGCTCAGGCAGATTTTCACTTCAAGTTTAATCTTTTTTCAGTAGTAAGCGCTAAACGCAAGTGTAATAGTTTTTCTGAGTTATATAAGTCCTTCCAGCAAATGATGAAGGCTGAGGGTGGACTTGGGGATCCATTAATAAAATTTATAATATATTTATACATACCTGTAGAATTCTGTGCACCAAAACATGTATACTGAATTTTATGGGAGATTTAAGACATTTTCAAGGGTAATTAGCTACACTATGCTTAATTTTTGCCTTAAACCATAGTTCTAGAAACCAAGTCTTGTGCCAGCAGATGGTGTGATGGTTAAGGTGCTGGATTCCCACATGACTGACCGTGGTTCAAGTCTCAGATCTGGAAACTTAAAAATCACAACAAATAAATAGATAAACAAACTTAAAAGGATAAAAACCCCCAAATCTTACCAGTTACAATTCTACTGTTGAATATATTTTTAAATGCTTGTTGGTTACTTGAATTTCTTCCTCTGTTAATTATCTATGTCCCTTTTCTTGGCTGAGCTGTTCTTGAATTTAGAAAATGGCAAACACACACGTACACAAAAGATATACAATTTTATTTCCCGATTGGTGCAGGAGCTTGAGGACTTCTATATTGTTAGCAATTTGCTCTACCTAAATCCCTAAAATTTCTCACTCCTCAAGAATACCAACTTTCTCCAGTACTGAATTTTCTTATGCCCTACCTGTATTTTTAAGTCATGTCGATTCTGCCCTCAATCTTTCTTAAGTCTTTTTTTCTTTGGGCAAAACTTCCATGCACAGTTTGGTTGATCCCCCGACCACACCATGTCTGTAATACGTGCATTTTCATGTACACATTTACCACCTCGCACGTTCTGACTTTTAACATCTCATATTTGATTATTATAATAATCTTCCAAGGAATCTGGTAACTTCTACCCTCAAATCCATCCTATGAATGTCAGATTTTGTACTATATTCTTGCTCGAAATCTTCCAATGTTCTCAGTAGTTTCTCTTAGCAGCCCTGAGAAGCTCTGGGGCCAGGCTTCTAGAGCTGAGTATGTTTGAGCCCTGGCCACTTGGCTTACTCATAGTCAACTCTCAAGAGAAAGATCCCAAAATAGGTTACAGGTTTGTTTCTGTGTGGTCAGTCCAGATGTGCAGAGCTAGGAAGGTGATAAAATTTGATGTAGGAGGCAAAAGGGATGGGAGATGGATTTCTAATAATTTAACAGTATCCTATTAAACCATTATTCTCTACTTACCTCAGCTTCTCACTCGGTGATCTCTCTAAGATCTTTTCTATCCCATCTTGGTTTTGATTATTTATGTTATGTTTGTCAAATATAAGTATATATGATTGAATGATCTATCAATAACATTGCAGATACCTCATCATTTTTGGCTACAAAAATGACAATCTCACATATATACCCAGAGAAGTATTTAACATTTGCAATTCCAAAGGTTTCTCAAGATCAAAGGGAAGCATTTCTCATTGGTTATCCTCCCTATGCCTCATACATTAGTATGTTTTTTAAAAGTTAATTGTGTGGGTCCAGCAGGTGGCGTGGTGATTAAGGTACTGGACACTCCCACATGGCTGACCATGGTTCAAGTCCCAGATCTGGTGGCTTGCTTTGTCACTTTCCCTCTCTCTCTCTGTGTGTCTGTCTCTCTCTGGTCAAATTAAAAAAATAAATGAGCGAATAAATAAATTTAAAATAAATAATTATTTTAAAAATTAACTGTGTATATTTAAAATATACAACATAATGTTATAAGATACACATAGATAGTACAAAGGTTATTATAGCAAAGTAAATTAACATATCATCATCCCATAGTTACCTTTTCTTTGTCTTTTTATCTTTTTTTGTGCCAAGAGCAACTAAAATCTGTTTCTTAGCATGGATCCCAACTGCAGTATAATTTTATAACTGGTAGTCCTCAGGTAGCACGTTAGCTTACTGGACACTCCCACATGGCTGACCATGGTTCAAGTCCCAGATCTGGTGGCTTGCTTTGTCACTTTCCCTCTCTCTCTCTGTGTGTCTGTCTCTCTCTGGTCAAATTAAAAAAATAAATGAGCGAATAAATAAATTTAAAATAAATAATTATTTTAAAAATTAACTGTGTATATTTAAAATATACAACATAATGTTATAAGATACACATAGATAGTACAAAGGTTATTATAGCAAAGTAAATTAACATATCATCATCCCATAGTTACCTTTTCTTTGTCTTTTTATCTTTTTTTGTGCCAAGAGCAACTAAAATCTGTTTCTTAGCATGGATCCCAACTGCAGTATAATTTTATAACTGGTAGTCCTCAGGTAGCACGTTAGCTCTCTAGACTTGTTCGTCTTCCATGCCTGGAACTTCATGTCCTCTGCCCTACATCTCTGTTCCTCCTGTAATCCTTGCCTTCCGTAACAACTGTTTTGTTCTCTGTCTCTGTATATATGAATTTTAAAGATTCCACATGCAAGATTGTGCAATATTTTTTTGTGTCTGGCTTATTTTACTTAGTATAATGTCCTCTAAGCTTATTCATGCTGTGGCAAATGGCAAAATCTGATTCTTTTTTACAGATGAATAATAATCCCTTGTATATACATACACCAGTTTCTTTTCTTTTCTTTCTTTCTTTCTTTCTTTCTTTCTTTCTTTCTTTCTTTCTTTCTTTTTTTTTTTTTTAAGAGATTTTTGCTATAGAGCATGCATACTCGCTGGAGAGACAGAGAGAGACAGAGAGACAGAAAATGAGAAATTACCCTCCAAGGGGGAAGGCCATGTGCAAATCCCTTCTCTTCCATTCTCTCGGGATCTTGGGCACTCACACACACGTGCCCAGCGTGAGTTTTAAGGCTGCATGTCCGGGACTAGAAGCAGGGTTGACTACATGGGAATCCAGCAATGTAATCATTGTGCGATTGGTTTGTTCCATACACCAGTTTCTTCATTCATTTGTTGATAGACGTTTAAGCTGTTTCTATATCTTGGTTATGGGGAATAATGCTATAATAATCATGGGAGTGTAGATAGTTTTACAAAGTGGTGATTATATTCCTTTGGGTATATGCCCAGAAGAGATATACAATAGTTCTAGTTTTAATTTCTAGTTTTAGTTTTGAAATTTTTATTTATTAATGTTTTTGAGAGAAATTTTTTGCTATAGGGCGTGTGCACTTGCTAGAGAGACAGAAAATGAGAAATCACCCCCTAGGGGGGATGGCTATGCTGCAGTCCCTTCTCCTCCACTCTCCTCTTGAGATTTTGGGTGCACACGCACATCCACCCAGCATAAGTTTTAAGCCATCAGGGCCAGAACTTGAACTGTGGTCACTACGTGGAAGTCCAGTGATGTAACCATCTATTAGTCCCTTGATTTTTATTTTTAATATGGGACATGTGTGCTCACTGGAGAGAGACAGAGAAAGAGAAAGTGAGAAAACTCCTCCCAGGGGGATGGGCATGCCACAATCCCTTTTCCATTTTGTTCTCAGGATTTTGGGTATGCACATACACGTGCCCAGCCTGTATTCACACTGCCAGATCTGGGGCTTAAACCATGGAGTTGGCCTGTGAGATCCAGTGCCTTAACCACTAAGCTATCTGCTGGCTCCCTTGTAGTTTTAGTTTGTATTTCTGTGATGACTGATGATGTTGAACACCTTTTCATATCTGTGTTGTCAATTTTAATGTTTTATTTGGAGCAATGTCCATACGGGTCTTCTGACGACTTCTAACTCATGTTTTTCTATTGAATTGTATGAGTTCTTTATACATTTTGAATATTAACCCTTTATTAGCTATATCATTTGCAGATTTTTATTCCCAGTTTGTAGATAGCCTTTTAATTTTTGTTGATTGTTTCCTTTGTTGTGCAGGAACTTTTTATTCCCTATAGGGCGCAGGCACTAGCCAGAGAGAAAAAGGACAGTGAGAAATCACCCGCTTGGGGATAACTTGCCATAATCCCTTATCTTCCATTCTCCTGAGATTTTGAGCATACACGTACACACCAGGTCTGGGATTTGAACTTAAAAGTCGGCCATGTGGGATCTGGCTACTTTAACCTCCACGTCACCTGGCCCCCTGGAAGCTTTTAAATAGATGAAGTTCCACTATTTATGTTTGCATTTGTGGCCTGAGCTTTTGGTGTGATAGCCAGAAAAATCACTGGGGAGGCAAAGTCGAGGGGCTCTTCTCCATGTTCTCTTATAGGAGTTTTAACGTTTCTGGTCTTACATTTAGGTCTCTTATTCACTCTGAGTTAATTTTTTGTGTATGTATAAAATAAGGATCTAATTTTACTTTTTCACTGTAAAAAATATCAATTTTTCAGCTACCATTTATTGAAAAGACTACCCATTTCCAATTATGTTCTTTTGGTGTCTTTGTGAATTTCATTTTCTAATAGTTTATTTAACTTTATTGATTTATTTTAATTTGACTAGAGAGGGATAGAGAGAGAAAGAGAGAAAGAGAGAGAGAGAGAGAGAGAGAGAGAGAGAGAGAGAGAAAGCGAGAAAGCAAGCTGCCAGGTCAGGGACTCGAACCTCGGTCAGCTTTGTGGGAGTTCGGTGCCCTTGCTGGGTCCACTTTTGTGAAATATTGTGTTTGGATCTGTTTTTGGGCTCTCTGTTCTGTTCCAGTAGCTTATGTCTGTTTTTATGCTAGTACCGCTGTCTTTTTATTTTTATTTTTTATTTTTTGCATTTCTTTTTTTTTTTCTTTTTGAGAGTTTTTTTTTTTTTTTTCCCCTGCTTTAGGGCATCTGCGCTCGCCAGAAATACAGAAGCAGAGAGATAGAAAGCGGGAAATCACCCCCCGGGGGGATGGCTACACTACAAGCCCTTCTCCTCCATTCTCCTCTCAGGATCTTGGGCACGATGCACATGCGCCTGGTGTGAGTTTAAGCTACCGGGTCCGGGACTCAAACCATGGTTGGCTACATGGGAGTTCAGCAACATAGCCATTATGCTAACTGCTGGTCCCAGTACCACTGTCTTGATTATTACAGCTTTGTAATATTTCAAATCAGTAGGGGTGGTGTCACTAATTTATTTTCCTTCTCAGAATTGTTTTGAGCTCCTATTCAGATATAATTCAAATATTTAATGTTCCCATACAAATTTTAGAATTTTTTTTCTATTTCTGTGAAGAGTGCCATTGGGATTTTGATAGGAATTGCATTAAATCTATATATTGTTTGCGACCAGCAGATGGAGTCATGGTTATATTGCTAGACTCCCACGTAATCAACCATGGTTCGAGTCCTAGACCTGGCAGCTTAAAAGCACATTCACTCAAGCATTTGTGCATGTGTGCTCAAAACTTCAAGAGGAGGATGGAGGAGAAAGGATTTTGGTGTAGCCATGCCCTCCTGGAGGATAATTTCTTGCTTTCTGTCTCTCCATCTCTCTCCGTCTCTCTGGAGAGTGCATGCACCCTATAACAAAAATATTTCTCTCTAAAAAAAAAAAGAAAAAAAAGAAAAAGAAAAAAGATATAATATTTTAAAAATCTATATGTTGCCTTTGATAATGTGAGCATATTTTTAAAAAATATTTATTTATTTATTTTTCAATTTTGACCAGACAGACAGACAGAGAGAAAGGAAAAAAAGAAACTGCCAGGTCCAGGATTTGAACTGTGGTTGAGAATGTGGGAATCCAGTGTCTTTTTTTTTTCTTTCTTTTTTGAGAGGTTTTTGCTATAGGGTGCTTGCACTCACTGGAAAGACAGAGAGACAGAAAGACAGAAAGCGAGAAATCACCCCCCAAGAGGGATGGCCACGCTGCAATCCCTTCTCCTCCATTCTCCTCTTGGGATCTTGGGCATGTAGACACATGCACCAGGCGTAAATTTAAGCCACCGGATCTGGGACTTGATCCGTGGTCGACTACATGAGAGTCCAGTAACATAGCCATTACACCAACTGCTGGTCCCCAACTTACATTTTTTTACATTACGTGGTTCTGAACAACTTATTGTAGCTTTAGTTATGTTTGACCATTTTGACTTACCTTCATACTAGAGATATGTATACTTTACACACAAACGTTACAGTATTGGAATATTCTGAATTTGACTCTATGTATTTGCCTCTATGAATCAGTTTTATATTTTTATATGTGTTTATGATGGTATTATCATCCTTCGTTTTCACTTGAAGGACAGGTCTAAATGTTTCTTTTAGGGGAGGTCTAGTGGTGACGAATTCATTTGGCTTTTGTTTCTGAGAATGACTTTATTTATTTATTTATTTAAAAATTTTTTTTATTTATTAATTTATTTTTCTTTTTTTAACATTAATATGCTATACATCATTACAGTATACAAAATGAATTTTTCATCCAAAATACACTGTCTGTTGGCTCAATCAAGCACATCAACATACGTGTTATCAATGAACAATTTTTCATTTCTTATGTCTTGTATATTTTGCGTTTTTTGGTGGTTTTTTTTTTGCCATCCTTGATTCCCTATCCCTAACCCTCTGCCCTGTCCAACCCTCCTCCCGTTGTCTCTGGTATTCATGATTGCTTTCTATGCCTATCCCCCCCCCCACACCTTTTTTATTGTATATTAGTAACA